>NW_017842059.1:1759845-1864274 GCF_001891065.2 Hippocampus comes
CTGATCTTTCGTCAAAAATTTCATAATTCCGCTCAAAACGATCCGAGAACAATGAATTTGCGAGACGAAGAGGCCGCCATGAATCAGGTAAAACAATATGTTACATGCAATTTGATTGGTCCAATCGCTTGTAGTTAACCAATCGCTGGGCCGTATATAATCGAGCTAAGACTCCCGCAACAAATAATGCCTTCAATGATCTGATTAGTTTAAGCTTTCATACACGTCCAATCCCAGGGCTGTTTACAAACGGAAAACAGAGAGACTGTTCGGGAGAGCTCGTGAAAACTCGACGATAAGGTATCTGACCGCCCCTAAATTTTTCTCAACGGATTTAGACGATTCACAAAAATGATCAATTTAAGAAATAAAACGGCGGATTTCCGCGGATCCGCGGAAAATTGCCATGTATGAAATAACATCACTTGGGTCCACAGCCGGGCGGGACGACAGAATTAAGCAATACATAAATAATGCAAATATTAAACATAACATACCTGGTGACTTTGAGCATGGAAACAATGAATGCATTACCTTGACGTTGATGAGCAGCTCCCAAAGGTTGCGCGGGGGCATCACAATGGTGGTGTTGAGCTCGATGACGTAGCACTTGTCCAGGGCAATATCATGGTAAGCGGTCAGTCCCTACAAAACACAGACGCTTGTTGCAGATGAAGATGACAGAATAAATCGCTTTAAAAAGAAGATTCTAAAAGATTTCAAGTCAGATGTTATTTGGGACATGCTAGCAGCAGGCCTCTGGAAATGTCGCATGTATGTGAAGAATGTTTACAACTCCAAAATTATTATACAGCGGAAGATACCATTTCAAATACAGTCATACCTCGGTTTTCGAACGTCTCTGTTATCGACCAAATCGGATTGCGACCAGAAAATTCGAGATTTTTACACCTCAGATTACGACCGAAAACCGGTTGTCGACCAACCTGAGCAAACCCGAATATGCCACTCGACTCCTCTCTGCTTCCTTACACGAGGAAGTGACGCTTCCTCGTGTAGAGTTCATTTTGAGCAGACGTGTTTGTTGTGATTTACGCAAATCTGACTTTTTTGTTATTTCTGCACAGTAATAAAATAGTTTCGGATTTCGAACAAATCGGTTTTCGAACAGCCTTCTGGAACGGATTATGGTCGAAAACCGAGGTATGACTGGATTTTGGAAACGCTTCAAAATTTGAGGAGGAATGTGCCTCAAAGGACAAAGTAAAGGCGAACAAGATGATAACATCCTGGATCCCCATGAACTAGTCCGTACAAAATGTGCCTTATGGGGTGAAACGTGGATAAAATTTACATCTCTGCAAATCAAATACAAAGTACGTTGGCTCACTCTGTGAAAATCGTGGATGATGTCAGCCGGATCACTGCCTCCAAAATGAGGCACGGGCACGGTGATCTTCTCATAGTTGTCGGCCAAGTAGATGCCAACGTTTTCTGCCAATTCCTGTCGCCCACGCAGCGGTGCGTACACAGAGTCCTCGTAAACCACCTTGCAATGGAACAAGTTCTCCTCTGGGGCCTGTTTTCAAGCACACAATGCCAGAAATTGTTCTCATAGTTGATCAAACTTACTCTGACATTTAAAACAAAACAAAACAAAAAAACAAAAACATGTTTCACTCCCCGGTTTTGAAATGCACATTTTGCAGTAACATTAGACAAATCGGCGGCCTTACGTGAGGTATGAAGTAGTAGCGGTACACATAGATGGAGGAGAGGACCAGACCGGCCATGAAGACAACCAGGCCAAACGTCAGGCAGCACATCCCGTTGAGTGGAGACTTCTTGGGCCGCCACAAAGGTAGGACGGGGTCATCCTCCTCCTCCTGGGAAACACACATATTGAAACTGCTACCTTCCATCAAACACTTTCCATCTCACTGAACTTCACTGACACCAGTGGACGACTACCGATGGCGACAAAATGTTCTATACAGTATTTCTAAAAACTGTCAGTTGTTTGTAAGAAAACGTTTGGGTTTTTTTTCTCTCCTCTACACCCCTCGCGATCGACTTGGGACCAGTCCGCGATCTACCGCGCTTGACGTAAAAGGCACTCTTGTGTAGTACGTCATTGGGCCGAAACAGCGAGCTCCGTTGGATATTAGTGCACTGTGATTAAAAGCAAAAAGAGGCAGAGCAGGTTCCCTACTAAGCTTTAGTAACAGACATTCCCACAAAGCAGAGCAGGGATAACATATGCAGGTAAAAATATTTGACAGCTGTAGGCAGCTCTAGTTTGAAAGTTTGTAATTTCCGTAACATCAATGCCAATTTCTTTTAGCCCATCCACACTGTTTCACATTATGTTAGTATCACGCAAGCAGACTTTCAAAGGATAAAATTAGATGGTGTGGTTGAACATTTTACTTTTCAAAAGTATGTTTGATTCCCTTGTATTTTATTTGTCAGTTTTACAGCAAACTTCAACTGGGGAGTGACAAATAACTTGAAACAAGCACACTCCGCTCTTATTTTGAGAACTGTTTAAGTGAGAGTCTTCTTTGTTTTATTTCCTTAAAGCGATGTTCTACGAGTCTCCGAAATTTACAGTTAAGATTAATTTAACAGTTATTGTAGATTGCTTTGGGCTACAGTTACTGTACACTGCGAGAAGTGTTTGGAATATTACACTCTATGTAGGTAACTAGTAACTTTTAGTAAAAAAAAGTTATTTTTGCTGTTTCTAATATAGGATTACTAATTTTGCACCTGTACAACCGCTGTCAATCCCTGTGTCACTCTTCCCGTTCCCCAAAAACCCGTGCTCTATATCCCCTTCGTCGAGGCAACACTGCCCCCTAGCGGTGTAATATCGTAAGGGTTATTACTAAAAATTAAACAACAGGTTACTAGTAACTTTTAGTAGCAAATGTTTTTTTTGCTGTTTCTAATATAGGATTACTAATTTTGCAAGGACCAGAGGAAATGATGAGAGTACTTGGCAAAGAGATACTCAAGATGAGACACGATGGTGTGAATCCAGCATTGACGCCTCCAGTCTCACAGCCCATCTGCGAGCATCACTTGCACCCATCTTTTTTTTTTTTTTTCGGTTGCATTACCTTGACGTTGATGAGCAGCTCCCAAAGGTTGCGCGGGGGCATCACAATGGTGGTGTTGAGCTCGATGACGTAGCACTTGTCCAGGGCAATATCATGGTAAGCGGTCAGTCCCTACAAAACACAGACGCTTGTTGCAGATGAAGATGACAGAATAAATCGCTTTAAAAAGAAGATTCTAAAAGATTTCAAGTCAGATGTTATTTGGGACATGCTAGCAGCAGGCCTCTGGAAATGTCGCATGTATGTGAAGAATGTTTACAACTCCAAAATTATTATACAGCGGAAGATACCATTTCAAATACAGTCATACCTCGGTTTTCGAACGTCTCTGTTATCGACCAAATCGGATTGCGACCAGAAAATTCGAGATTTTTACACCTCAGATTACGACCGAAAACCGGTTGTCGACCAACCTGAGCAAACCCGAATATGCCACTCGACTCCTCTCTGCTTCCTTACACGAGGAAGTGACGCTTCCTCGTGTAGAGTTCATTTTGAGCAGACGTGTTTGTTGTGATTTACGCAAATCTGACTTTTTTGTTATTTCTGCACAGTAATAAAATAGTTTCGGATTTCGAACAAATCGGTTTTCGAACAGCCTTCTGGAACGGATTATGGTCGAAAACCGAGGTATGACTGGATTTTGGAAACGCTTCAAAATTTGAGGAGGAATGTGCCTCAAAGGACAAAGTAAAGGCGAACAAGATGATAACATCCTGGATCCCCATGAACTAGTCCGTACAAAATGTGCCTTATGGGGTGAAACGTGGATAAAATTTACATCTCTGCAAATCAAATACAAAGTACGTTGGCTCACTCTGTGAAAATCGTGGATGATGTCAGCCGGATCACTGCCTCCAAAATGAGGCACGGGCACGGTGATCTTCTCATAGTTGTCGGCCAAGTAGATGCCAACGTTTTCTGCCAATTCCTGTCGCCCACGCAGCGGTGCGTACACAGAGTCCTCGTAAACCACCTTGCAATGGAACAAGTTCTCCTCTGGGGCCTGTTTTCAAGCACACAATGCCAGAAATTGTTCTCATAGTTGATCAAACTTACTCTGACATTTAAAACAAAACAAAACAAAAAAACAAAAACATGTTTCACTCCCCGGTTTTGAAATGCACATTTTGCAGTAACATTAGACAAATCGGCGGCCTTACGTGAGGTATGAAGTAGTAGCGGTACACATAGATGGAGGAGAGGACCAGACCGGCCATGAAGACAACCAGGCCAAACGTCAGGCAGCACATCCCGTTGAGTGGAGACTTCTTGGGCCGCCACAAAGGTAGGACGGGGTCATCCTCCTCCTCCTGGGAAACACACATATTGAAACTGCTACCTTCCATCAAACACTTTCCATCTCACTGAACTTCACTGACACCAGTGGACGACTACCGATGGCGACAAAATGTTCTATACAGTATTTCTAAAAACTGTCAGTTGTTTGTAAGAAAACGTTTGGGTTTTTTTTCTCTCCTCTACACCCCTCGCGATCGACTTGGGACCAGTCCGCGATCTACCGCGCTTGACGTAAAAGGCACTCTTGTGTAGTACGTCATTGGGCCGAAACAGCGAGCTCCGTTGGATATTAGTGCACTGTGATTAAAAGCAAAAAGAGGCAGAGCAGGTTCCCTACTAAGCTTTAGTAACAGACATTCCCACAAAGCAGAGCAGGGATAACATATGCAGGTAAAAATATTTGACAGCTGTAGGCAGCTCTAGTTTGAAAGTTTGTAATTTCCGTAACATCAATGCCAATTTCTTTTAGCCCATCCACACTGTTTCACATTATGTTACTATCACGCAAGCAGACTTTCAAAGGATAAAATTAGATGGTGTGGTTGAACATTTTACTTTTCAAAAGTATGTTTGATTCCCTTGTATTTTATTTGTCAGTTTTACAGCAAACTTCAACTGGGGAGTGACAAATAACTTGAAACAAGCACACTCGGCTCTTATTTTGAGAACTGTTTAAGTGAGAGTCTTCTTTGTTTTATTTCCTTAAAGCGATGTTCTACGAGTCTCCGAAATTTACAGTTAAGATTAATTTAACAGTTATTGTAGATTGCTTTGGGCTACAGTTACTGTACACTGCGAGAAGTGTTTGGAATATTACACTCTATGTAGGTAACTAGTAACTTTTAGTAAAAAAAAGTTATTTTTGCTGTTTCTAATATAGGATTACTAATTTTGCAAGGACCAGAGGAAATGATGAGAGTACTTGGCAAAGAGATACTCAAGATGAGACACGATGGTGTGAATCCAGCATTGACGCCTCCAGTCTCACAGCCCATCTGCGAGCACCACTTGCACCCATCTTTTTTTTTTTTTTTGCGGTGTGTCACTATGTAGTAGAGCTGTCCACGAATCGGTGATGAGCCCAATAGAGAAGTGAACTGGCCGTTAAAAACGAAACGCTGAATCTGAATTTTCGGATTTGAGTCAGAACGGGGCATAGTGGATTCTCAATAAGGAATATTTGGGCGGCAACACTCATCTCTCAGTATGAGCGATGTATCGTAGCCTTGAGAGCTGTCCACGAATCGGTGATGAGCCCAATAGAGAAGTGAACTGGCCGTTAAAAACGAAACGCTGAATCTGAATTTTCGGATTTGAGTCAGAACGGGGCATAGTGGATTCTCAATAAGGAATATTTGGGCGGCAACACTCATCTCTCAGTATGAGCGATGTATCGTAGCCTTGTAGAATGAATCAGGCCAAGTAGCGAGCGACCAATAAACTCTAATGAGAACAAAAAGGGTTACTGTTGCCTGTAACTACGCCAAAACAGCAATGCTAACAAACTGGTGCGTGGTTTCCAGTGGCCGTTTCGCAATCTGAAGAGTGCAGAGTAGTGCGTCATGAACTCGGCAAGTACAGACTCCCTAAAAACGTGTGCGAGATTGCTCCTTGTAAATTGAAACAGTTGTGTACTTATCTTCCTTCTGTAACTGATGTGTTTCCCTCATCGCAGCCCGAAATACACCTTGGAATGTTTTCCCTAGCCAAACTTTCACAAGTAATTCAACCGACGCCTCCCTGTTTTAAGGGAGCTGACAAGAACATCTTATTATTCCGTGTGTTCTGAGTTTATTTGTACTTTCCATTGGAACAGTATTTGGGCCGCAACTGATAACGTTTCACAGGGTCACAACACGTTTGTTTATTCGCCGTTGGTCGCTCACGCCGTCCTAGAAAGGGAAAGGAAATACGAAAATGACACTAGCTAACAGCGGGTGCAAAGCAAGTGGATGGATTTAAAATTGTTCCAAAAGAATTGAGGGCTAATAGAGAGCCATACACGAATAGACTTCGTGTATGGCTTGTTTATAACAGCCCTCCAATATGGCCGCCGGTAGTGCATTGTGGGTAATTGCTAAAAGGACGGAGCCCTCTATACCCTTGGTTTTGCCATTGGCCAGTGTATGGCGAGGGATCCCAGGGGTGAAAGTAAATTATTTTAAACTCTGGATTATGAATTATGGGTGCTTAGGCTAACGTGCCTGTTTGCACTGATGTTCGAGCTTTCGAAAAAGCCGAAATCATTTCTGAGGTGCCGCACAGTCACGAGACTGACTGACAATGACGAGGGGGAACTTTGCGTGTTTCACTGTGAACTTCCCCAGCTGTTCATGAAAATACGATACTCCATTTAACATTACGATATCATTTTATTTTTATTTTTTGGGACGACGTGTTTTTTCTGCACAAGTACAAATACTGTAGTAACCCATTTGAGTTGATTCAGGACGCGCTTGTTAAAAGGTAAATGAATGGCAAATGCAGCTTTTGGGTCGGAGTCCAAGCTCTACGATGTAGTAGCCACCAACTCTTTTGCACTAACGTTTCAGAACTAACACTGAGAAGACAGCTAAACACATATCTAAAAACAAATTCCCAAATCGTGAAACCAGGTAAAATGTGCACAATCTTGATTTTTAAAAAATCTAAATAAACAACGAATACAAACATTTAACTGGTTTTGTTTCTCTTGTTTTCTTGTCAAGACTCGAATTGACTTTGCGTAAGCCTTTGACAAGATGTGCAGCGCTCCCTACGTAATTTCCCGAATGTTATGACAGTGAACGGGAACATTTGCGGAAATTGCATGGGCGCGTGAGGACAAGGACACAACGGTGCATGTGTGAACACCTTCTGTTCCACGCAGCTCTTTGTGTTCTCTCATCCCACACTAGACGGAGGCTTTTATTTCACACCGGCTGAAAGCGTGACGCACCACGAAGCCCGTGTCTCCCCCGCTTGTCTCTCGAAAGCACATTTCCGAGTCAGGAATGCACACAAAGCGCTACAGTTTCTCAATATTCCCTGTCCATCGTCACCTTCCTATTTAGGGATTCTACCATACGCATCGTGAGCTGATGACTGCACCGCTCACTCTCCTGTGAACACTTTTAATACGATCCCGCAGGCAGCCCCATCTGCCATTTTGTCAGCAAAACCTGGTGCATTTCTCCTATCCTGCAGAAGCGAATGGGGTGCAATTCCATGTACTTTTTGGGGTAAATTCTCGCAAATCGCGACAGACTTCAAGTTTCTCTTGTTTTCTTGTCAAGACTCGAATTGACTTTGCGTAAGCCTTTGACAAGATGTGCAGCGCTCCCTACGTAATTTCCCGAATGTTATGACAGTGAACGGGAACATTTGCGGAAATTGCATGGGCGCGTGAGGACAAGGACACAACGGTGCATGTGTGAACACATTCTGTTCCACGCAGCTCTTTGTGTTCTCTCATCCCACACTAGACGGAGGCTTTTATTTCACACCGGCTGAAAGCGTGACGCACCACGAAGCCCGTGTCTCCCCCGCTTGTCTCTCGAAAGCACATTTCCGAGTCAGGAATGCACACAAAGCGCTACAGTTTCTCAATATTCCCTGTCCATCGTCACCTTCCTATTTAGGGATTCTACCATACGCATCGTGAGCTGATGACTGCACCGCTCACTCTCCTGTGAACACTTTTAATACGATCCCGCAGGCAGCCCCATCTGCCATTTTGTCAGCAAAACCTGGTGCATTTCTCCTATCCTGCAGAAGCGAATGGGGTGCAATTCCATGTACTTTTTGGGGTAAATTCTCGCAAATCGCGACAGACTTCAACACACAGATATATACATCGACTGCAATATCGCCATACAGTACCGGCTTTGCGTGTTGTCCTCTGCATAAAAATCTACCGCGGATGGGTTTACACTAAGTTCAATGGAGGCTAAAATGAACGCATTGTAAGAGGAAGCCATAACAGCACAGGCTGGTTTTGTAGTTAAACAAATGGCGATAATGTGACATGTCAGGCTTCACATTGGCGTGGATGTACACGACGCACAGTCACCCCGGGTTATAATAAAACAACAAGCAACATTTATAACAACAGAAGAGATACGATTCAAAACAAAACAAATAACCAAAAGGAAACTGAACTCACCGTCGGGTGGGGAATGAGGATTTCCGTCTTGTCGCCATTGTTCTGTTTATCTTCTTTCTGCTCCGCGACAGGCTGGAAAGTGATCTTCACCATGTTTCGGTGTGTTTTAGGTCAATTGTGTGTGCCTGCTCTACAGATCGTGTCGAATAACTGGTCACAAATAAAACCTTCACCTTTCAGACGGGCCACGTTCTCACCGCTAAACTGCTTTCTGTTTGTTGCTCTCTACCGGAAGTGGGCTCTTCCCCCCCTTATCCTTCATTCTTAAAGGGCCCTTGACAAGGGCACTATCTTCCCCCCCCCATCCTTCATTCTTAAAGGGCCCTTGACAAGGGCACTGTTCTCGTTCTTTGTCCCACTGTACGGTTGTGATCACATTTCAATCATCACAGGAACTGACAACATCCAAATTTATTTAATAGCTTAATCCAGCCCACGACCACACGAAGTGGCCTCTTGATTAATCATTTCTCTGCACACGTATTCCCGCTATTTGCAGGTCAGCCCGGTCACTATTTGCCACGAATAGCAGGGACCCACTTTATAGTTTGAAATTGTAACATCACTATTGACCACTAGATGGCCAATATGGCTTCGATGCACTTCTACCGGGTCTTATTACGTTCCTCTACTGTACTAAATGCAAACTCTAGAGGATTGCACATGCAAATTTTCTTAAATTTAATTACCGGTAGAAAGGGAACTGTAAATCTGCATAAATGAAAGCATTTACTTTTGTTTAATTATTTTTTTAAATCGTTGAGAAAAAAAAAATAGCCCTTTGTTATCCCATAACCAGTGCAGTTTTGGTGGACACTACACCATTTTCATAATGATGTTGCATTTCAAAATACTACACTTCTGAAATCTGTCATTTCAATATAACCCAGGTTAAAAACAAATATATAAAAACTACTTTAGAGCCTCAACTCTAGTTTAAAACAGCTGACCTCATTTTGAAACTCTACCCTCTGGAACTACACTTTGACCATTGTGTCCACTTGCACAATGTAATACGGTCCAATACAACTTCAGCAGGAGTCTATCACTGAAGTACACCAACGCAATCGGAGTCATAATTACATAACTGCATGTGCATGCTTAACACCTCTAGAACAAAGACATAAAACAAATGAAATATATTAAGTGCAGTTTGGCGGTAACTGCATATGCATTGCTGCGACAATTGGGAATGCTGAAGTACCATCTTGGCGCTCGACATAGCATAACAATGAAATGCTCATATTTATATCTCGACTGCATGAACACACCCCCACCCAAAAAAAAAAAAAAAACATTTAATTTCAAACTTTATTTCTTTATTCTTATTCGGCTCAGGACTTTGACACTTCCGAAAGCACCCGAATGTTTTACGCTGAAATTGGTGTCAAAAGCTGCATACAAGCTGAGTTCAACGTGATATTTCAAGGCTGTTAAAGTAACAACTCCAGTACAACGCCATTTGAAGAGCATCATGCACAGCCAGTGTAGGAACATGCATGCTCAATGTGCATGGAGGGGCTGGGCTCTGAGCAGTGCTGTTGCCTGCACTACAGGTATTTATTAACTGTTTGAACTATAAATAGTTTCCAGAATGTGGACTACCGTTGTCAACTCACTGCAATTCTGTTCATAGGTCTGCCTAAGTACCATGAGGACAAACCATCACACCCAGTGTCCTAGCCACAACTGCTTAACACTCATAATTGTACTGGATTTATCCAGCCATTTAAAAAAAAACTCTTTACAGGAAATAGGAAAGCTACCAAGGTCCTGCTGAGTTTACCACAGACGCACTTCCCAAGAAACACGCCAATAGCTCAGAATGAAGCGGGAAATACAAAATCACTGCTATTGAGAAGTGGGGATCTCCTGGGGTCCTCACCTCCAATTTGCAGTGAGTTACTAAGCGGGCGATTGGCTTGTAATTAAAGCTCCACTGATCTCAACCTTCCTTTCCTATTCAGAAGTGATGCTAGAGCCACCCAACCAGCAATGATAGTCATACTTCCACGTTCCCTCTTTGTACATTATATCAATGTCGGGTAGCAAACTGGGAGCTGCCCTTTAGGTGACATACAAGAAACTCAGCAACCATTTCAGAAGTAAAATGAAATGTAAAAACAATTGACACCAGTCTTGCTTTGGGTTTAGATAGTCATTTGAATACCATGAACGTTATGTTTAAGGTAAAGACCAATATTATATTCCTATGTTAAGGTTAAACAAAATCTACATACCAAAAAAAAAAAAAGGCCTATGTACATTCTCCCCATTCAAGAAAAGAATACAGAGAGGGCTTTTGGGCGTTCAAAAGTTACATCTCTCTTCCTTCGCCCGAGTATTTTCCGTGCTGGGTCATTTAACACAGCACACAGGAGGTCAAGACTAGCGGGTGGCCTGGCATTTGGGAGTTCACCCCACACATCGCATTGTATGAAGGCATTGACGCATGTGCATGTCAGTCTGACCACTGAGCATGGCAGCCACTCTGGCCGGGCCACGGCGGCGCCGCCAACAGGTGCAGACGGACCATCTGTCAGCTTCCGAGGCATGCAGAAAACAACCCTGTTTCTCGTACCGCTTCCATCACAAAGGTTGGAGGCCATAATCTTGCAGGATGTGCGTATGAAGCTGGAGGCGTTACACCTCTAATGAGTCTTCAGTAGGATTGAAATCTTGACTTCCTATGTGTGTCTCAAGTTATGGTTCAATGACTTTTGTTTACGATGGACTCGTGTGTTATTGGACCATATGTGGTTCAAGGTGCATGAAAGCAGCAGCGTCTACTGTTTTCTTTTGAACAAAGACTCTGGGATGAAACCCCTCCCCAAAATGTTCACTTAATGGGCTAGCAACTTCCCAACAACTTGAAATGCGTATGTTTTTTGTTGTTGTTGTTTTTAAGTTTGCTTCCGAAATTTTTGTTCAGAAAGCAGAACAGCAGCAGCCGATGGGTCCGTTAGGCAGGTGTTAAGCGGTCAAGACATGATGGCCCCGCCCCCCTCGTTGTCCTTGGCACCCTGCCTCAAGCCTCCTGCGGGGCAGGCCTCTTGAGGTCCCGGATTTGTTTGACCAGGTAGGTCTTTTCATCATTGAACTGTTCATCCTCCGTTCTGTCATTCTGGAACTTGCTGAGGAACTCGATGAGCTTGGCCTGGTTCTTCAATAAGATGTCCAGGATGGGCTGCGTCTTATTCGGGTTGGCCACAAACACCTGACACGAGAAGCAGAAAAGCACATGTTCAAATGTGGGCCAAGTGTGGTACCCACCATATGTCATATGGAACACACGTGCTGTATGTAAGGACGGTGGAGGGATCTGTCTTTTTTTTTTTTTTTTTAAGAAAAACATATCAGAAAAAAATATTCTGTAATGTACTGCGTGGTGTTATAAATTATTTCCTACGAGATTGTGACATAGTAGACATAAGATGGTGTTGCCTGAGCAGGTGGTTTTTCGTTTCCTTTACCTTAAAAACATGAAACGCCTCAAACTGAATGTTGCGGCTCTTGTCACGTAGCAAATTCATCATGAGTTTCAGATTTTCGGGCTTGCTGATGTACTTCGTCATGATGCTGAAGTTGTGCCGGTCAAGGAGCAACTCTCCCAGTAACTGTTAAACGTCGAGAGTGACAAAACGGACGACAGTCCATCACACAAACAATGGGAATGGTTCGCCACTAGATGGTGCTCATGGGGGGATTCTTGACACATTTACAAATGCTTCTCGCTCTTACCTTGAGGGACTGCCTTTTTGTCACATAGTTTTCAGAGTGGAGTAGCTTCTCGTATTCACTAAAGAACTACAGAAAAAGAAACAGAACACAAGCCGATGATCTCACTGGGAACAGTTTCACCAAAAAATGGCTTAACACAGCCCTAACAGAAATACTGTACAGTATGTCTGATAAAAAAAAATAAATAAAAAATACAAAAATGTTCAAGAATTCAAACTTGAGCATTAAAAGTGCATCATTTAGTCCCTCGAAGCACAATTTACGTGGATCAATGTCACACCTCACAACCACACAGGCATACTCTGCGCACTTACTCTGTCATAATGTTGCTCCAGAAACTCTGCGCTCAGTAGCTTGTGTCTTGTAAGGAGGTCCTACAATCAAATTCACAGCAAATTTAGACTTGGTCATGGCAATGTCTGCTCCCATATTCTCTGACCGGACAGGTAGAACAAAAACACCAAAGAACAGATAAGAATTAAATATCCAGACTCGAGAACCCTGAATTGGAAGGTATATTTTTTAAGTTACAGTACAATAGTTGTGCAAGTGAGAAGACCAGTAAATGGACAGACAGATTTTCTCATGCTTTCCAATGCATGTGAATAAAAATACAATTTGAGCGCATAGCTGCTCTACCCAAAAGTGATGCTCACGGTCCCATTAAAATGGTGACGTCACCTCACAAAAAGAAAAAAGGATCTAAATAAGTGTGTAAATGGCACACAATAATGTTAACTGACAATTGAAAAAAAATTACCTTTAAATGAAATTACAAATGCCTCTATTGTACCTAACACTTTGGCCTTCATATGGGCAATCTTCAATAACTCAAAATTACTTCATGTAGAAAAACATGAGGACACGATAAGATGCCTGTCGGTGTGCGGTATCACAATACAGTCTCCTTACTTTGAAAGTGGCGAAAGCGTCTGAGGCAATGTCAAATGTGGACATCTCCACGTATCGGAAAAAGTCATAAAACTGCTCCGACCACAGTGTGATTTTGGCTAGGGGTTCGTGTCGGATGCACTCCCTCAACATGATTCCACAGTTTAGGGCAATCTCTGGACACTCGTACCTGCACAGCACAACAACAGGTCCACTGAACAACTCTAGTATAAAGCCCACACACAAACACACACACACACACACACACAGCAGAGTATCGTTGCACAAGTGTGACTGGAACAAGAATGATATGAGGAATAGAATTGAGGTGGCCAATTATCAGCCCGGCACCTACTTCAAGATGCAAAAAAATGTTTCCTTACCCTTTTAGTAACATGAAGAGTATATTCTGCTGGGTACAGAGGTACTCCACCGTCGGTGTCCGAGTGCCAATCTGACGTCTCAAGATGTTGTTGAAGATCTGAGCTACATCTTTCTTGCCCTGTGTGTGAAACAACAAAGATGTGAATGTCTGATAAAAACAACCGCATATTGAAGACACACTTCCATAACACATTTCCGAAACTAAAAACTCAGTCTGGTAAAAATACAGAAAATTACGATGTCATGGCCTGTTTCCAAATTATTCAGTACGTCACAAGATCAACTTCTTCATGTACGGGGTCAAGTCCAATCACACCACCATTCTTCCAAGGTCTGATTTTTTTTCCCAGCGTTTATTTATCTGTTTCTATTCTTTGAATCCGGTCACTATTTTGCAGAGAATAGGCAGTTTTGTAACTCCACTCCTCGTTTTCACCAGTACCGCACACTACTGATATTTCCGGTTCAGTGAAGATCAAACTGTTATTCTTCTCAATGGTGCAAATATGAGGAAGAATGATTGAACTTGAAGTAAGTGAAGCGATACCGCTGATATCATGTTGGGGATCCCAAGTATTTCTACTTTGAATGTGATCAAACTAAAAGTATAACCTGCCTTCTACAAAAAAATAAATCTATATGGCGGGTGACTGATCCTAAATATCCCGTGGACGTCACCCGGGTGGGATAGAATACATTTTGGCACCCTTTATGTCTGATACATAGTAATTTTCTCTTAAGATGGGTACTTTGTTATTTTGCTTGTCTTCTTCGTCAATAAGCTTTTACCTCAAAGTCAATGAGCTGCAGGTCGGCTATCAGCGTGCTGAGCAAACCGCTGTTGTAAAGCTCCTGAGCCAGTTGGGCCACTGCTTCCGTCTGGGGCTCTTTCTCATTAGTCCCGTACAGGATTTCCTTCATGGCCACCAGGCTCTTTGACACCTCTTCCGTGGCCTGATGGAAGTAGACACACGTGAATGCTGAATTCATTCCGACATGATCCAAGAAAGTACTGTCTCAGCCCACAAGCAATTTTGTGAGATTCAGCCTACCTTCTCGGCCTTTTTGTCAGAGATGTCATGCTTTTCAAGCACTGTCATGCTGTCCTTTAGGTTCTTGACGATGTCCGTCGGCGACTTGTGGGACTTGCCAAAGGGGAACGGCATGGCGGTGGGTTACCACGACAAATTGGGCAGCGCGCAGTCCACCTGAGTTATCAAATATAAGGATGGAACAGGAATTTATACAGCGGGAAAGTAGCTTTCTGCCCGTGACGAGTTCGAACAAGTTCAAGATAATTGCAAATCCGTGTGTCAGTCAATGAAAGGATGATACACAAGAGGTGACTCTCTCAAATTATTCCATGCGGACGTGACAGCGGACATGTTAGCGCGGAGGCTGACAAAATATGGTAACAGTAGATAAAGAACAAGTCGGTAAGTATGCACAAACCGAAGAACATCAGCATACCATGTGTACACCATTTCAAAAACTGCTCTTGCATCATAATGAAAGTGTGTCCAAAGTTATGACCGGCAACAGCCTTTATTCATCGGATTCAATGGCATACTGAAACAGCTTTTCCTGATGGCACATCGAAAATCAGCATTGTTCCCGTGATTTCCAAAAAGCTGCATCAGGTGTCAAGAGGCAAAAACAAGCAGTGTTGAAGTTCTAAACTCCTCCTCGATCCCGAATACTAGTTCAATCTTGTCAGGGTGATTTCAAGAAATACTTGTGTTGACATAAGCGATACAGATGTGCACAAGCTCTCCCACCCATTTTAAGAAACGCATAAACCTAAACATAGAAAAAGGTTGCTGCAGCTGACCTGGTCACGCAATCTGAAGCCTGAAAATGAAACTGTCATTACAATTATAGTGACCCAAATTATCATGGTTATCCGTACTATCGACATACTGCTTTGAGAAATTTGAAAACAGACAAACTAAATGAAAACCATAAACGATGCACACCTAAAAATGCCGTTATGGGGTCTCCTGAAAAGTGATCATTTTGAACATACGAAGCGATAAACACGTGTCCATTCTCCATCATGCTACTACAACAGACACACGATACTTTTTTTTAGCGCAATTAGAAAAAATAATTTCAAGATAGATTTTGACCTGATACAAATCACTGACTGTAATTAATAATTTCAAGTTGGCCACTTCCATGCTGTTGTTAGCCATTCCTGGCTCCAGACCCTCAAGTCAACTATCCACAAGACAACATGAATGTTTCGAATTTTTAATCAACCGTGCATGTAATAAGAACCACATCAATGTAAACAGACTCACAATTTATTTTAATCTAACACACATATTCAATGAAAACAATTACAATTCTCAGTCCTGTTAATTGTGTCAATATCTGTGTTCCAAGAAACAACCAGCTGTTGACAACCTTATCTCACTGCTGCTAGTTAACTTGAGCTGCAAAACAAGGTCTCTTATCTACACGAGCCCCTGACCCACCCAGTTACTTTAGACTCGCTCCAGACAAACATTTTCAGCAGATGGCAACCCATATCTTTGTTGTCATTTTAAAAAGAGCCTCTTGGGTGGCCATAAGAGATAATCCCAGGCTCAGTGAAAAGTAAGATAACAACAACCAATATGAAGTTTGCGTCACAGCATGACTCATAGCAGTCTCAAGGTCTATGTCACTCTCGCGGAGAATCACCGGAACTAGAAATTCGTGGTTCTGGATGACCACACTGAATCTCCCACTCCTTCATGAGTCCGTATGTGTATGTAGCATAAAAGATGTTTATTAACAATATAGACAACACCCCCGTCCACACACACACACACACACACACACACACACACACACACACACACACACACACACACACACACACACGTTTTGTACCAACACTAATATCCGTATCAAGGATTGAAACTGCAACCATTCATATTCATATTTACACACACAGCTAGCATGAGAAGGTTGCTTAATATTACATCCTTAATAATCTGGAAACACCTCAAGTTTGCCAGGTGGCCAAATCCGTCTTTCACCCCGACTAATGCTTGTTAACATATCCCGCAGGCAGCCTTTCTGCTCCTGACCTGCTTCAGTATCAGTGACGCAAATAGGAAGGCATCACATATGGCAGGTTCCATCAGCTGCTGCTGCAATGACTGCTCCTGGCATGTTGGAGTGATCAAACATTACTACTCAAAACTATTCACATGAGGAAAACATTTCTAATAGTAATACAATAAGACAAAGTGTTGGTCATGAAAGATCACACCAACACTGCAAAGGAGTGAGCGGTGCTGCACACCTGAACTGCTGTGGGATCTAACACATGAGGCGTCGCCAATTGTCTGAGCTGTACTGATTTAAACAATAGTTTGACTTTCGTTTGCTTTTGTGTATTACTGCACTGCATCATAATAGAGATATTAACGTTTGAAAAAATGAGGTAGCACACTATTAAAACACCCCTGTAAGGTGCGTCGCAGTCCTCCAAACAACGTTGGAGTACATCCCCTGTGATCAATTTGTCGTACTCCAATTTGTTATTAAGGTCATTTACTTGCTTGGCGCTTTTCGCTGAAAACGTTGATTAAAAACAAGGGGGGTGCAATCATAACTGAAAGCTAACGGCCCATTTAGCAGTTGGTAACATGACGCCGAGCACCTCCCATCTGTGTTCAACCATGCCTGCTTTGTGATGAGCTCAAGCCTGCCAACTTTGCGCCAGCCTGGCACAACGCTCATTTATTCGTCGCGTGGCAAACACAAGACACGCCGTAGAACATGTGTGTCCCATAGTGCTACGAGTACTGATTTGGCAACAAAGTGGGAATCTCTTTGCGAGGCAATGCGGCCTATTACGCTTCAATCACTGCTCCCCAAACCGCTGGCTTAGGAGTGGATACGTGTGTGTTCGTTGCAGCGTGTTGTCGGGGCTGTGACAGACCTCCCGATTCCAAAACATATCAGCTCCTTTACTCCTTTGGAGTGTAGAAGATCAACGGTTGTTCAAATACGTAGTTGGATAGTAATTCCGCGCTGTAAGTCAACAATAAAACGGTGGTTGATCGTGGTAGCTTAGCATGGTCAGGCCTGGCAAAGGCTGATCGCGACAGCTTGCACAATCAAGCCCGTGCTTGACATCAACAACAGCATGCTAAAGATGTGCTACAACACTCACGACGTCATCAAGGCAAATGTCAGCAATGCTCAAACGTTTTTAAAGGGATAATACCTTTTGGGGCTTCAACTGTTAAATTAGGTAGTCGCACAACATCATCTCCAAAAAGTGGGAACACTGGAAATGCAGCAGATTACCTCGTGAACGGCGTTTTCACTCGTTTCCCCCAATTCGTCACGTCGGTTAAAGGCAACGCAGGCCTAACTAAGAACAAAAAGTGCTTTGTTTTCCTGCGTCGTCTCCCCGCTTGTTCGTACTGTAGATAGTTGTTAATGTGAAGCCACAGTTTGCCAGATCCCCTCGGTCGCTGTTATCTGGCTGCGAACATGAGCAGAAGCGCCACTGTCACCGTCCCGTGTCTCTCGCGCCCCCTCTGGGCGTCTGATCAGGTGCAGTCATTGTGATTATACGTCCGCTAGGGAGCGCGCTTAACCCGTCATCAAGTCGCCGCGGCCTATTTTAGGGGTGCTGGAGCCCGACTCAATGCGTTTCTTGCATATTTAGTTATCCAACCAACCATTTTCTAATACGCGTATCTATTTATTTATTAAAACATTAAACAGTTCCATAAAAAGTGTCGAGAAAATTATTTGTCAGAAATGATCACCTAACTGTCCTCCGAGACAAGTTTCTCCTACGGGAGACCAAATAAAAGTCAAATTCAATTCAAAGTTATTATTATCCAGCCACCCATCCATTTTCTGATCCGCTTATCCTCACAAAGGTCGCAGGGCGTGCTGGAGCCCATCCCAGGAATCTTCAGGTAGGAGGCAAGGTAAAACACTGAACCAATCACAGGGCACACAGAGACAAACAATCATTTGCTCTCACAATCACACCTAAGAACAATTTCGAGAGTTCCATTAACCTGCCACGAATGTTTGTGGAATGTGGGAGGAAACCGGAGTACCTGGAGAAAACCCACGCAGACACAAGGAGAACATGCAAACTACACACAGGAAGGACGGAGCCGGAATTGAACCCTGCACCTCTGCACTGTGCAGTCAACGTGCTAACCACTCGACTACCGTCGCCGTAACTTAAATATGATCAGAAATCTGTGGTTTTCCCACTTCAGGAAGGCCCTTTCTGTGTGATCATCAACCCATTCTGCTTAAATATATTGAGCATGTCCTTCTGATTAAAGACTCAGTCCATGTTTTCTTTGCGATCTCGTGACATCACCGGGACTCAAGACTCTTGGACATTGCTTCTCAATTGTTGCCACGTGGGGCCCTGCATTTTTATTTTGTCACGAAGTCATGACCCATTTGAATAGATGCTGACAGCAATTAAGAAACCATAATAGCTACACATACATAGACTACATGTCCAAAGGTGCCTTTCAGAGCACCTTACGACACTGATGATGACCATGACAAGGGCAAACACAAAATGTATTCTTAACATTGTGACTGTGACAACCAAATGTTGTATGTCTGAATTGTTGTAACTGAGACCCTGCAAATGTTGACTACCGGTTCACAACCCACTCAAAACGTGACCCACTTTGGTGTCCCGACCCACCACTTGAGAATCACTGCTCTTGGACACACCCCCTTCACCCACAACATCACTCCAGTCTTTCAACAACACCAATGGCTCCTTGTCTGCTATACCGCATTCAATACAAAATACTGATTTGCACCTTCAAGGCCATGAATAACCTTGCTCTTGTCACCTCTCCGTTCATTCTTCCAATCTGACCATCGTCAAGGACAGAGCCTTCAGTCTCTCTGCCCAGAGAAAACTCACACTGGCACATGCAAGAACATGCAAATTCCACACAGGAGGGCTGGGGCCGGAATCGAACCCACGCCCTCTTCGCTGTGAGGCGGATGCACCAACATGTCTCCCCTGCATCGCCCATAATATTATTATCATCTTTACTCTATAATTTTGGTGTAGGAGTCAGGTGGAAATCCCCCCAAAAATCTGGAAATTTTAACGAAGCAAATTTTGATTTTAATGAAACGTGGTGTACTGCTGCCATCAAGGGGCGTGGCCTCCTTCCTTTGAACTCAGATTTTTTTTTTTATTCAACACACAATTACACTGAATTAATAAGTGAATTAGTTCAGTCTGTTGGCACTTCAAGAAGTAATTCGAGATGAAGCTGACAGATCGTGCTTCACCTTGCCAGAGGCTCCTCCTCCTCCTCCTCCTCAGCCTCACCGTCCACTCTTTTTTTTGGGGGGGGGGGGTCATTACTCTCCTCATGCTGATTAGTTTTGCATGAATACAAGCCTTTGTTGGTCTTCTGTTCCCACGACCCAGCATTCGCCTGGCAGTCGCGTGGCTCCAGTGCACGGGCCCCCACTTCAAGGCTCCAACGATTGTTGGGCATGTGGTCAGTCTAACATCTGCTCAGCAAAACCGTTACCAGCAGATGCTCCCCCACACTCGACGGCAACAAAGTGTGCTCCAGAAGTCAGCTGGGCCCTCGTTCAGCAAACTGCACACTGCGGGTATTTTAGGGATTCGTCTCTCTGAAGTCGCTTTCTCAACAGAGCTGCATGAGTACTGCAGTAATAATTTAATTAAGAAGAAGAATACTTGAATTATCTCGCCAGAGACAATTACGTTGGACATGCTTTGTTGTACGATTGCAAGTGATTTGAATATTCAAAGATGAAGTCCCAGAAAGAATGCGGCTGCAGCAGTACTCCGAAGAAAACCGACATCGTCATAGCGGGCATTTTTTTTTTTTTAATTGATCTTTGTGACATTTGATTTTGTCCAGCACCAACAAAGCAACCACTGAGCACACCAGGCAGTAAGAGACTGTTTTGACGGCCATAGCCTAACTATGTGGTTGCTTTGCAACATTTTTGATATGAATCAAACGATCAATCAAAACTCAGATGAGTTTCAGGATATTTCACTTCAAAACAGAACAATATGCACTCTGCCACACCCAATCTGCATGCGCGTGTGCTCTCGAATTCCCTGCTGATTTGTCAACATTTTGTTTCCATCAGTCTGTGGCCTTTGGGCGCGGAAGGAGGCACCGGCCTATTTGCAGGTGTAATGTAACGGAGCTGTCGCAAAGAATGGCTAAGAGGCTCCTCGGGGCAAATACATGGTAACTGCACACCCTTGTTCATCTCTGGGAGAGCAGGAAACGGCAACTTTTCATGGGTGGTGCCCTGTAAGGGAGTGCATGGTTTCAGGCTGGACATCTGTTGCTCATGCTCACCCCCCATCTCCCCCTCACCCCACCCTGACCCCCAAAGAAGGCCGCTTGGTTCTCTGGGTGAATTTGTTGAATGGAGGCAGTGACCTGGCAGTCGTGAGTGTGTGTGGGAAAATCCCACAGCCAAAGAGATGCTGCATTCACATGCTAATTGTGTTTGTATAAATAGGAGGGCCGTAGCGCGCCGAGGGCCCTAGAGACACGCTTTCGAGAAGGGACTTCCAGCATCATGACTGCTACATCGATGGCGCGCACTGTAGGGAAACACACCAGTGCAAAAGAGGAGAGGAAGGTATGCCGCAATTTGATACCATAGACCATTTTCTGCTTTGAGAGAAACTTCGAACACGTTGCTCTGCTGGGGCGAGTCACTGTCTTGTCTGCCGTTTCATCGAGGTGTATCTTTTGCCTTACGCTTAACAGATGCGGAAGCCTCTCATTGAGAGGAAACGACGCGAGAGGATAAATAATTGTTTGGATCAATTGAAGGAGGCCGTGATCAGCGCCTTCAGACTTGATGTGAGTGCTCCACGTGTCTCGGCTCTCTGTCAAAAAGGCTGAAGAGAAATGAACTTCGTACAAACTGGCCTATTGTCTCTCAACAGCAATCCAAACTCGAAAAAGCCGACATACTCGAAATGACAGTGAAGCATCTGCAAAACATCCAGACCACTAAAGTCAATGGTAAGATTCTTTGTTTTGCCTTTGGGCTCATGTTGTGCCACACGGTAATTTTTGGAAGCAGAGAGCTTCTAAGGATGTCATTTCGATTGTTGATTTTACGACACGTGACGACATATTCTATTCCTAAAAAGCTTCTATGAATTTATTCCCGGGAGGAAACGCCTGCTGCATGCTACCTAGTCACCACTAGGGGGCACTATGTCACATTTTGACCAGCCGTCCTTCCTTGCAGACCCTCTGGAGGCCCAGCAGAGATACAGCACAGGTTACATCCAGTGCATGCAGGAAGTACACAACATGCTCCTCACCTGTGACTGGATGGACAAAACTCTTGGCTCCCGCCTGCTCAATCATCTGCTCAGGTCCCTACCCAGGTCCACCGAAGACCACGCCGTACAACCCACGGCCAGAAATGATGTCCCAACCCTGGTCAGTCAAGACGCTCGACCCCAGCGCACGACTATCAGCAGGGAGCAGACCAGCCACCACGTGTCTGCCGTCTCTAGACGCCAGGAGAGGGTTGACCAGCCGTCCTTCCTTGCAGACCCTCTGGAGGCCCAACAGAGATACAGCACAGGTTACATCCAGTGCATGCAGGAAGTCCACAACATGCTCCTCACCTGTGACTGGATGGACAAAACTCTTGGCTCCCGCCTGCTCAACCACCTGCTCAGGTCCCTACCCAGGTCCACCGAAGAGCACGCCGCACAACCCACGGCCAGAAATGATGTCCCAACTCTGGTCAGTCAAGACGCTCGACCCCAGCGCATGACTCGGAGTATTTATTCGCTATTATAATGTATTGCTTTCCTTCTTTCTTCCGCTTTCTCGGCATTGCATAGATCTTTGTCTGACCCTTTTATTTTATTAATATCGGTCATAATAAAATATATGATTGACTGCGGTTCTCTTGTCTTCATTTTGTTCAGATGTATTAAGGATTGTGTTTCGTTTGACTTTCCTGCAATGGCGTCACACAGCTTAAATGGTGAGTTTGGTTCATGATTGGTAACGGCAGCGTTAAATGTTTGCGGCCGTTGCAATGAGTCCTTAAAAATGCCTCACTCACTTTTGACCGATTTCTTTGATATACAATATTTACTCAACTTAAGCCCGAATGCAGTGGAGTACGAACACATTAACCAAAGACAGACACTAAATGTTGTCAGATGTGTTCGCACCAAAACCGCTTGGTGCAACAGAGGTGCTATGCGGTCAATTCTGTCAGTGTGATTTGTGAAATTTGGAAAACACTCCAATGCTGACAGCAACATAAGATTGAGCTAACTGGAATCCCTCCAACTACAGCCGCATCTCCTATCTCTATGCATGTCACACGACAGTATATGATATTTGTTCAAAACTTGTATGTCAATTAAGTACCCGTAACATTCTAACTGATGCATGTCACAAGGGATAAATATTCTATACTATCACTTCCTAGAGGGTGATGTGCCTCTCCACATTAAACACTGAACGCAAATGGCATTGTGTCTTAATACATTCCCTTTGACCTTGCTACAAAGTTGGTCCACACCATTACACCCCTTTTGCGATATATATTCTTCTACATAGGAGAGGTTCAAGTTCTGCGGCCACGTTTTGACCAGAGGAATTATTTTGTGCTGACTTTGTCAGGAACTGAAATGAAACGGAATCCCAACTCCAAAGGAATTCTGCTGTGCCTGAACCATTCATACACACTGCAGAGTCATACAGTGACAATTGCACAGGGAACACAAAATACCGACTAAGCTACAACTACAACGCAATGTCTTTCATGTCCATTTCTATGGTTATCATCATCATCCTTCTTTACTATCACTGGTACCTTTGTGGGGTGGTTTATTCACTGCACTGAAAAAAATTTTTCGTTGGACTAAACAAAAATAAAAAAAGCTGTAATTTCCATTCATCCATCCATTTTCTGATCCACTTATCCTTGCAAGGGTCGCGGGGGGTGCTGGGGCCTATCCCAGCTGTCTTCTGGCAGTAGGCGGGGGACACCCTGAACTGCTTGCCAGCCAATCGCAGGGCACACATAGACCTACAACCATTCGCGCTCACACTCACCCCTAGGGACAATTTGGAGTGCCCAATCAACCTGCCATGCATGTTTTTGCAATGTGGGAGGAAACCGGAGTACCTGGAGAAAACCCACGCAGGCACGGGGAGAACATGCAAACTCCACACAGGAAGGCTGGAGCCAGAATCAAACCCTGTACCTCTGTGCTGTGAGGCTGACGCGCGAACCAGTCAATCACCGGTCCGCCACATGCTGAAATTTGCTCCAGCTAAATTGATTAGTTTTTCTCAAATTACATTCATGACTGGATTCAAAGCATCCATCCATCCATCCATTTTCCAAACCACTTTATCCTCACAAGGATGGGGGGGAGGGGTGGGGGGCTATCCCAGCTGTCTTCAGACAGTCGGCGAGGGACACACTGAACCAGTTGCCAGCCAATCGCAGGCTTCAAAGCATTATTTTCAAGTTCATGTAAATTATCAACATGATTTTTTTTCAAAGAGACTATTTTTTTTAAAACTTTGGAATTAACTAATTAAATTGCTGTAATTGTCTTAATTAAAATAAGTTCTAGGTCTGAAAACAAAATTCTCAGTAATACAATGGACCCCGCCTTTCTCGGGGGATATGGACCAGGACCACCCATGATTAGCATAAAAAATAAATAAATCTGCGTATCATTGAAATCTATTATAAATGCATTGTAAATACACAAGATTCTAGAAAAAAACATGGATGGACCCCCAGTCATCATTTACCAAGAAAGAGGCGTTTGGCTCTCCGAACAAAAACAAAAACTATCATTTATGCAAAAAAAAAATATATATATTGAAAATAAATTCACGATTAGGTGATTCTGCGGGAAACGAACCGAGAGTAGGCGGGGGTCCAGACTAATGTGCCAAATAATGGTTAAGGTGACTATAACTTCAGAATATATTTTTGTCACAGCAAACATTTAACAGCTACAAGATAAGCACTGGTACAAGCATGTCAAACATCTGCTGTTTCAAATACTAAATCACAAATTTCAATACGTGCATTGAAATCACACGGGAAGCATGATTAGAAATCTTAGTTTTTGCACATTAGTTACACATTTTACCTGCTAGTCTGTATAAAATATGAATGCATTGTAGAGGAAAAACAAAGTCACGGACAGTGCCCTCATAATGCAGGGCTGAGAGTGACTCCTGGGTGTTTTATGGGCATTGATGTCGAACTCATCAATGGGATTTCAAAGCTATACATATGGCCCATTCTCCGTCATGATGGTCGTTATGACTGGCCCCCTTCATGTAGCCAGGCGGCAGGACACGGAGGGGGATGCTTGGTCCCTCCTCGAGCTATCCAACAAAGGCCGGTCGGGACAGCTGCTCCCAGTCCGCACCATTAAAAGATGTGGCGCAGGGGATCTGGGGGTGGCGAGGTGCCAAAGCCATTCCACTTCAAAGGTCTGAGACGCTTCCTTCATTTGGGGCAGTAGAGTTTTACTGACGCTTCTTGCAGAATGACGCGCTGGAGTGGCATTTTCCGTGCGTATTGATAAATCGAGATGCACCGTGCGCATCTTTCATCAACAGCTCAATGTGGGGATCGTGCACGTGCCGAAGATTGCACAAAAGGTTGAGAACAGAGCGTATGATGCAAAAAGGAAGTGGAGGAAACAAAGAGCTATGGTTTCACTACAATATTTGTAAAAAAAAAAAAAAACACAACTTTTTTTTTTTTTTTTGAATGCCGTTTTCGCAAATGGGGCAATCTCGTGTCAGATTATGATGTTGTGTGGCGGATAACGTGGGAATAGTTGCGCACCAATCAGGAGTCGACAAACAGGGAGAACAAACGCATATGCAGCAGGCTCAGACCAACACCTGTCGCTTTCTTTGGATAAGGGCCCTTCATTCCCCCGGCTGCTGATTCTGTTTGGGCCGAGGGGCCGCCAACAGCAGCTGCCAACTGAAGGCATCGCGTTACATCCGCCCAACAGGCGAGACGACCTGCTGAGGCTTGGACACAAATGCGAGCAAGAAAGTGGAACGGTCGGGCACAACAAATTTCATGCAGACAGACAATCAGGTACGCCTTGTGGAATCGAACGAGAGCACTGACAAGAAGAACGTTCACGATGGAGCTTTTGTTTAGAACGATGCTCATTTTTTATGACATTTACAGACATTTAATCATGAAATGACTACATTTCATATTTTAGATGTGCTCTGCCCGAATATAATTCTCAAATTGAAATCATGTTATTTCTTTAGCTTCAACATTACGACAAGCACATCACAGACTCGATCTTGTAATGCACTGGTGTCAAAGTCAAGGCCCGGGGCCCAGATCTGGCCCGCCACATCATTTTATGTGGCCCGCGAAAGCAAATCAAGCATGTCAAGTTCCATGATGCTTGTTAAAGTCGGAACCAAAATTTCATATTTTCATATTACATATTGTCATATGTAATCCACAATAACAGTTATTATTTTTGACTTCTGATTTTAAAACTAGTTATTCATCAATTTGTTGTGCGCTGTATGTAATATGTGTAGGGGATGAAAGATTTATATGGTTTCCCAAAATTCATAACGGCCCTCCAAGGGAAACAGTAACTACAATGTGGCCCGCGACAAAAATGAGTTTGACACCCCTGTTAATGGATCCCAACTCATGCAGTTTTTTTTTTTTTTTTTTTGCAATCTCATCCTGGTGCTGGTGAGTGTGCCGCTTGCTGCGACACGAATTAAAACAAATAATTAGGACACACAATATATGAAATTTTATGTACATATAATTTGCAATATGTCACATGTGCCTATTAAAGTTTGTCTTTTGTATGTAATGAGTCTATCTATCTATCTATCTATCTATCTATCTATCTATCTATCTATCTATCTATCTATCTATCTATTTGTGTGTGTGTTGTGGGTCAAATACACTCGTGTTTGGAACAATGCCCACAAGAGTACAATAGTACAGCTGCTACATTAAAGTAAATAATTATTCTTTTTTTTTTTGTAGCATTTTGTACATTAGCTTACTCTTGGAGAAAATAGCTTGCCAGCTGTCTTTTTACCTATTATGTTAAAAAAAAAAAGAGAGAGAGCGAGAGAGAGAGAGAGAGAGACAGAGAGAGAGAGAGAGAGAGAGAGAGAGAGAGAGGGAGAGAGAGAGAGAGCACTTTTTGCGGCTTTAAAACCATTCATTCAAGCAGCAAAAAAATGGAGCGGTCGTTGCCTTGACACAAAAAAAAAAATCACCCATTTAAATCTGACCAGCTCTTGTGCGGCTGACCGGAGACAAAGAGCTACTTGCCTATTGGCTGCCGCCGTGTGCGCCCTGTTGTCCCCCAGCAGGAACAGCTCGGCCCCTATTCACATGTAAATAAAGCCCTATAAATACTAGTAACAACAAGTCAGCCGGCGACAGCAGCACGTCTCACTTGGATTGCACATTTAAACACAAGCCAGGCGGCAGAGAGGGAGAGGAGAGGAAAGCTCGACCAAGCAACATGGCTCCTTCTGCTCGGCATAGCAAGACCGACTTTGGCGTGCAAGAGGAGGAGTGCTACTATGGCATCCGGAAGGTGGACAGAAAGGTACACGAAAAGGAAATAGGAGGCTGCGACGCACTGGGATGCAAGGCGACGTGGGAGTAAATATGTGGAAATGTTAATGTGTTGCAGACTAGGAAGCCTCTGGTGGAGAAGCAGAGGCGAGCTCGCATCAACGAGAGTCTGCAGGAGCTGAGGAGCTTGCTGGCTGATTCGGACGTGAGTACGCGCGCGCGCGCGCGCGCGCGCGCACACACACACACACACACACACACACACACACATACAAGCACATGCTCGCGCACCTCACTTCACTCAAATGACACTAACGTGCAGAATTTACAGTGAACTCCATTTCCACCCCCACCGCCCTTTTAACAGTTGCACTCCAAGATGGAGAACGCGGAGGTGCTGGAGATGACGGTGAAAAAGGTGGAGGATGTCTTGAAGAACAGAACGCAAGGTTTGGATCTCTCCGATATTATTCAAATATAAGATGAAATAAGCATTACTCTTTGAAACGGAAATCCAGGAGGGTGAAATGCAATTCATTGGTGTCACTCACTATGCGGTCAAAGAAACATGGCTTGTAATCAGTGACTGTCCTCAGTTGCATGGGTTGGATGAGATTAGTGATTTCCCAACCAGTAGGATGTCAGAGCGGTGGGTGGCCTGGTGGTCCAGTGGTTATCACGTCGACCTCACAGTGCAGAGGTTCTGGGTTTGATTCCAGCTCAGGCCTTCCTGTGTGGAGTATGCATGTTCTCCCTGTGCCTGCGTGGGTTTTCTCCGGGTACTCCGGTTTCCTCCCACATTCCAAAAACATGCGTGGCAGATGAATGGAACACTCTAAATTGTCCCGAGGTGTGAGTGTGAGCGTGAATAGTTGTTTGTCTCCTCGTGCCCTGCGATTGGCTAGCAACCGGTTCAGGGTGTCCCCCGCCTACTGCCCGAAGACGGCTGGGATAGGCTCCAGCACCCTTCACGACCCTTGTGAGGATACAGCGGATCGGAAAATGGATGGATGGGATGTGAGAGATCATAAACTGATCGAGTTTCCCTTAATTGGTCGGTCACAAAATATTTTTTTTCTACAGCGAGATATCTTTGATCAACTATCTGAGCCATAGACGTATAATGGAATACTCTTTCACTCGAGAGCAGAAAGTACATGCTATATGTAATCTGTTTATCTACTTTTTGTCACATTTTTGTTTTGAGGTGTGCGTTGGTTAAATAAAGGTTGGCAAACATTGGACTCGATCCCTGAGTCCCCACTTTATCACAATTCGTCACGATATGAAAATATTTCGGACAATTGCCATGCTTCCAATTTTGGGTGAACCTGTTTGTTGAATGCTTGGAGGAGTTTTGTGTAGAAGAACACTAGAGCCCTGACTTCAACCCTACCAAACATTTTTGGAAACTCGACAGTGAATGGAGTGGAGTCAGGCCCTTTCTCAGGTGCAACATTGAGGAACTCTGACATCACAAATCCAACAGATAACGCTCCAAAACCCTTTAAGGAGCCTTTCCGGTTAGAGCTGCGAAATTGCATGTTATCTTTGCAGTTTCAGTAGGTATCATGCACAGGCGTTGTGATACTTTATGCTCAAATAATGTAATGCCGTGACAGATCAACAAGGGCGGTGCAGGAAAGTATCTAAGTTCACCTAATTTGTCTGATTTAAAAAAAAAATGTTCATAACTTTGTTCATCTCTTTATGCCAGCGACATATAGTGTCAGGCAGAACCATGATATGCTCTTCCAAGCCTGTCCCCGTTAAAATACAACAGAATAAGTAATAACTGCAAGAATGTCAACTGAGAGAGGACCCTCCTTATACAGCGATCCCTTGCTCTAATGCTGTTCACCTTCCGCGGCTTCGCTGTTTCACGGATTTTTTTTTCAGTGCAGTATTTCCAAAAACTATTATAGTTATTTGTTGAAAACGTTTTTTTTTGTTTTTTTTTTTGTGCTTGGGCCTGAAAACAGGTTTTGGTCTTTGGTTTCATTGTATACATAGTTCAGTATTGTATAATAACTGTAAAAAATAAATAACTGTAAAAAATAAAGCTCACTACTTCACGGATTTCACCTATCACTGGTTCTTTTTGGAATATAACCCCCGCGATAAACGAGGGATTACTGTATCAGTCTTTTTGTTGAGCGGTGTGTCATGAAATATTTTTGTGTAAAATTTTTTTTTTTTTCCACTACCTAAATTATACACTTATGTACCCAGGTTTTAATTGTCAAGTGTGACTGGCATATGTATAAGTATACTTGAGTGAGCGTAGCCCCCCCCAGTAGCATTGCATCTACAGGATGCAAATTTTTCTAAATTTCTATGCGTTAAACTGTCAATATGTGTATGGACTAAAAATACCTCCAAGCTATCTGAAATGAAAGTCCAGTGGAGTTTTGACCAATTTAGTTTGTCCCCAATCTCCTTGCTCCAACAGAAACAGACACGCTGAGCCACGAAGCAAGCGAGCGGTTTGCAGCCGGCTACATCCAGTGCATGCACGAAGTCCACATGTTTGTGTCCACCTGCCCCGGCATCGACGCAACCGTGGCCGCCGAGCTGCTCAACCATTTACTGGAGTGCATGCCCCTCAACGAAGACCACCTCCAGGACATGCTGATGGATCTAATCGCGGACACGTCCGGGAACGCGGGCGGCACGTGGCGCGGAGGCGGAGACCCGCTTTGTTCAACGCTGGCCTCTCCCGGGGGAAGGAGCATGTCCTCCGGCACGTCAAGCGAGGACTCGTGCTCCGATCTGGACGACACCGACAGCGAGCACAACCAGAGCACTGCGGAGGCTTTGGAAAACAGGGAAGCTTTGAGCACGCCCACCACAACCTACTCCAGGTCCATGTGGAGACCTTGGTAGGAGACTGCCGGTTTCCACGAGCTGCATGGATCTGTGGGCGCCTTTGAACGGAATGAGGAAAAATTCCACCCCAAAACAAACACTTAATAATTACAAACGAACAGACTTTTCTTCCGTCACCTCATCCGTGGATTTATATCTGGTCTCCATAACTCACCTTCACAAGATAAAGACAAAATGACCCTGTGGATCCATGGGATGGTTCATTTTTTTTTTTCTACTCAGTCTCATTTCAATTCTGGAAATACTAAAGTCCACTCAATGCACATGCCAACAAAAAGTGTTTTGCAGCCAGCCGTTGGATTTTGCAGCTTCATTGTTCCGTTTGAAGAGTGGATTTTCCTTTAGGCACGTCAATGAAGTAGTGGTTAGCACATATGCTTCCTAATTCTCAAGTCTCGGATTCCAACCTTGACTTTGGGCTACCTGTGTGGCATTTGCATGTCCTCCCCATGCATGCATGCATGTTTTTTTTTTTTTTGGTCCAGCTTCCTCCCACATTCCCAAAACATGTATGCCATGTTAATTGAAGACTCCAGATTGTACATGGATGTGATTGTGAGTGTGAAAGGTTGTTTGTCTACTTGTACCTTGCCATTGGCTGGCAACCAGTCGGGATTGTACCCCGTCTCTCGCCAAAGTCAGCTGGCATCGGCTCCAACCCACCCAATGATGACCCCAACGAGGAAAAGGAGTGTCCATAACACTGGTCAAAGGCAAATTTTAATCAGACATAGCTTTCCTTATGTGTCCCTAATGTATTTTTGACACTGATTTCAGAATTGTCTTTACTTTTCATCCAATACATCCATTTTAGAGATATATTCTTTTTTTTTTTTTTTTTGGTTTGTAAGATTGAACTATAAAAGATGATGTAATTTATAGCTATAATGTTTCTGAAAAAAAAAACAACCTTTAATTCAGATAAATATTATTATTATTACTATGAAAACCTGATGTGCTAAAGCACATGTGTCAAAGTCAGGGCCCGGGGGCCAGATCTGGCCCGCCACATCAATTTATGTGGCCTGCCAAAACAAATCAAGCATGTCAAGTTCCATGACGCTTGCTAAAGTCTGAACCAAATTTTCAAACTGTCATATGTAATCCACAATAACAGTCATTATTCTTGACTTCTGATTCATCAATTTGTTGTGCGCCGTGTATGTAATATGTGGAGGGGATTAAACATTGATATGGTTTCCCAAAATTCATAACGGCCCTCAAAGGCAAACCGTAACTACAATGTGGCCCGCGACAAAAATGAGTTTGACACCCATGTGCGAGAGGAAAAAAAAACCCAAAACAAGGGCACATTCGGAATCAGTGAAAAAAAGGCATTTAGAAAAGTTTACCTCTCATCTCAGATTAAAAAAATGCATTAAAAAATCTGTCGACCAGTGTTACGGTTGCATGGACGGATTTCCCTTGAGGGGGGCATGTGGCCCGATAACAACACTCTTCCTCACACTTACAGTTCAGCCACGATGGACAAAATGAGGAATTGACCCCTGTTTATGTGAATAACTTTCATGTACTGTATATAGGATTTGTATGGGGAGAAGCAAGCTCTTTTAGAAAATGTAAGTTTGGCAGTGCCTCTGATTAATATAAATACAGTATTTTTAATGTATTCCATCAAGATTTGTAGTTTTATCTGTCCTGTAAACTCCTTTAGAATGTTGTGTTGCTATCATGTGTAGATCACTGACTTGGATGAATAAAATATTTTAACGGAAATGGTTTAAGCATACAAGTCATGTGACTTCATGTGAAGATTTTTTTGGGGGGGGGGGTCAAATTTCGTGTTTTGTGGGGAACTAGCTGTTGATGCGAAGATGTTCTTTATACTGCCGTGGGAGTCACAGCACATCCGTTCTATGAGTTAAACTCAGCGTTGCAAATTGCTTTTACTTTCTGCCTCAGCAGGCATGCACACTGTCAAAACAAATACGTCACACTGCTGGTTCAAATCAAGTTTTGCTGACAGCTTCGCATCCTTGACACACAAGCGGTTAGAACTTCACGCATTGTACCAGACGGGGTGTGTTGAAACATAAACAAAAAGGAACCAAGTACCGAATGTGGGGCTCATTCCATCTGACTGATAAATGAATGAATGGATGAACTGCTTTTTCTGTGTAAGAAAATGTGATTTGCTTGATACGATCTTGAACTTGATTCTGGTCTGTTTAGTAACTCCCTCTACGAGCTATTTAAAAAAAAAAAAACTGAGATCCATATTCTTCATTAGATGTCAGAATACATCAGTGTGTAGATACTCTTGAAGTGGAATTATTTTTATGCTCATGTTATCTTTTTTTATACCAGATTAAGGTGTCAAGTTATTATTTACTTACAATCTCTCCATATATTTAAAAACAACAATTGAGTGGTTGAATGTTATTCTTGCTTTTGACCTGCTTAATTTGAATTTGTACAGTATTAAAGTTGAATTCAGTTTTTTTGTTTTCAGAGAATTGGATAAAAAGACTTGAAAATGAGAACGCAGTGCAAGACAATGTTTGCATTGGTTCTCATTCGATGTGAAAGCGCACAGGCCGTGGCCGGTGAGTGTGCGTTCTCGTTCGAGCATCCTCTGCTTTGAGTCGCACCTCTTCTCAGATGAGCTCATTGACAAAAAGCTGTGAGATCCTGTCTGGATTGTATGGACTGAAAATCAGAATGCACCGACAGCCGTCTTCTTCCTTGATGACAAAACCAAGCAATTGTGAAAAACGCTCAGTGAAAAGAAATGTGTGTCCATTTCACATTCCCTGAATTGAATGACTGAATATTTGAATTGAATATACGGTGTCGGATGATCCTCCAGTCTTAAAAGTATTTAAGGCAAGTAATTAGCAAGGCTGAGCGGTGGAGGGGTGTGAAAGTGACAGGAAACACATAAGGAGCTCCAGTGATCAAAGCTGCGGCTGGCCATTTGACAGGGAAGCGTCAAAGCCTCGCAGAGCTGAAAAGAACTTGGAAAGGATACGGGTTGGCTCTGGTTCTTCAAAGACAAGGCACAACCATGTGCACGCACACACAACACACACACACACACACACACACACACACACACACACACACACACACACACACACACACACACACACCGAGGCCACAACATCTCAAAGCGTATTAATACTTAAATAATGAAGATCTACTCTCACTTTAACCAAACTTAATTTCATGACGTGAAATCGGCGCCTGTTTAGTTGAACACAAAGCTGACAAACATACAGGAAGCTTGCATGACTTATTCTGTTGCAACGGATGTCAACCGGTGGATGCGCGGGTTTATTGTACCTTCGGGCAGCTGGGATAGGCTCCAGCACCCCCGCGGCCGTAGTAAGGATAAAGCGGTTCGGAAAATGAATGAATGAATCAATTTGCTTGACTAACCAAAAGCAATTGTGTGGAACAGGGTGAAAATTAAGATATTGATTGTTGACAACACAATGATTATTGACAATTGACAAAAGTATTCGTGGTCGAATGAGCACCCTTCCATGGAACAATTTCTCTCCACCACTACCATCTTCTCAGTTCAATTAACTTTGTGTCGAACCAATCAAACAGGAGATAGGACTTGAGCGTCTTCGTGAATCAGCTGTAGGGTGGTGGCCAGTGCATATCAGTTTTGTTTCAAAGGTCAGCTTGGTGAATGCAACAGTTGGCCTGAGAGAAATTTAACGGCCGCTAGGCAGCATATGGCGCTGAAAAGGATCCCTGGGGAGCCCGCGGGCTACCCTCGACTGTCTTTGACTCTCACAGAAGAATCACTTCTTGCAGCAGCAGCAGCCCAACTCGGGACCGACCTCCAAGCAGTGTTGGGCGTGCCTTCGGACTACGAACAGTTCCCAGTCCACAGCCGACAACTGGGTCTGCAGGTACGCGGGTCGCTGCGGCTTTAGGAGCCGCTTTGGGACACAGTTGGAGGTTGCTCAACAGCAACAGTAGCAGCAGCAGGCTGAACATCAAAAGCATATTTTATGTTGAGAAGTATCCGACCGGATTAAGAATGTTTTTTTTTTCCCCATTTATTCACTGAGGCACGTGAGTGTACAGTTGCAGACAGAAGTTTAAGTGACCTCATCATGGGCCTAAACGTCCGATTAACTTATATTTATTTTTATTGATTGATTGATTTGAATTTATTTTGGATTTTCTGTAATCGGCGGCATGGTGGGCGACTGTTTTAGCACATCGGCAGAGTGCAAAGGTACCGGGTTCAATTCCAGCTGCGGCCTCCCTGTTCACCCCGGGCCTGCGTGGGTTTTCTCTGGGTACTCTGGTTTCCTCCCACATTCCCAAAACATGCATGGCAGGCTGATCGAACACTCTAAATTGCCCCTAGGTGTGAGTGTGAGCGCGGATGGTTGTTCGTCTCTGTGTGCCCTACGATTGGTTGGCAACCGGTTCAGGGTGTCCCCCGCCTACTGCCTGAAGACGGCTGGAATAGGCTCCAGACTTTGGAGCATGGGGCTGGAAACGCATTTCAAGTGAAGAATGCAACATTCCTGTGAAGTCAATGGGTCGCAGGCTTGATGCAAGTAGATGTTATTGCAAGCAAGGGTTATGCTGCAAATGAAAGTGAATATAATCATGTTCCAATACTTTGGCTCAATTAAAAAGTGGGTGGCTTCAAACAAAAGCTGCCCTGTCTTGAATTGTTAAATACTTAAACTTTTTGTTGTTCCATTGATTTTCTGACCATGATGTCACTGCACCTCCTCAAGAAAAGCATTTAGTCGAGACAGTAAGAAAGAAGTTCACAAGAACTGCAACTGGGAAGTTATCGTTCCTTATTTTTCTGATGTTTATGAATCACAAATCTCAAAATCGATCAGTTCCAAATAGTCAATGCTTTTTGGGCTCTTGTTCAAAACGTGGCCGCGCGACTTCCGATCAGTTTTGTGCCCGAGGTTTACGTGTGTATTTTTTTTAACCTGCACCTTTTATCAGTCATTGCTTTTTATGAGAAATATCTGTATTTGTAGGCGCAACATGTATCATACCAACACAACTGCTTTCTCTACTGTTTAAATAGTTCTTGTAATTTTATTACAACATATTACAACAAAGTTTCAAACACAAATCCCTACATACAATAATGCACAAAACTGCACTATAGTTGAATATAACCAGACTCATACAGTGGCAACAAAATATATGGACATGACACGACCTCATGTGCCAGTACCGTGTATGTATATGTATTTACAGGTCAGGTTTCCTCTCATTCACTCACAACTCTCCCCAGTGTGGAATTCATTGAATATTGACTTCCCTCTTTGTGGAAAAGAGTAAGGCGTAAAACATTCTCCATGTTCCCATTCCCGATGTATGGACCGCATTTGCACTCTCAATGCTTTCCACACCCAAGAGCTTTGGGGAATCCTCAGCACAGAACTGAGACACATAGGGAGAGTAAATGGGGTGAAACGCGAACGTCGTCGAGCCTCGGCCAGTCCGACAAGACCGTCACGCGAGAGAATCAACACACATGGTCCAAATGCAGGTTTAGAGGCAGTTCTTCACTGCTCACAGTAGTAACATGACACGGGGCTGTGTCAATCTCCAGCGACACATGTGTTACACACTCCTAAAATCTTTTCATCCAATAAAATAAAATGGACAACATAGGACCACAGAAACGGAGTTAAAAATTGGATGAAAAGCACAAATGTTGAAAAGAAAAAAATGACAAATCCTTGGTCTCGCCTGTGATACGTTCCCAAGCTGAGTTTGTCAAAGCACCTGATCTGATCCCAGGGTGCCAAGCATCCCACCTCACAAAACTGACCGTTACGCCGTTTCCTGACTTCATGCAAAATAATAAAGGGGTTGTGTGGCAAAAATATTAGATGCATATTTCTTTCCTATGGTCCCATGATTCTTACATTCTTCTGTATTCACAGAATACGCAAGGTTTGAATACAGCACTGGAAACCATTGAGGCAATGACTGTCGCAAATTGAAAAAAAAAAACACCCCTCAGCTAAAACTTTTAACTATTCTTCAGTTCCTAAGGATTTTATATTTTGGGTGAGTGTGGTTGTGGTGGTGGGAGTACTGTCATCAAACATGTCAGGTTTCATACTCCAGTTTAGGCCTCTTGACTAGTGACCTATGAGGTCCTGCAGATGACTTCTACATGTAATATATACAGTAGTCAACTGCCGCTATATACAATCTTCATGTTTAAGCGATTTGGCAGTAGCATAAGAAACCCTGGTCTCGTTTACATCAACTACAAAATAAATTAGTTCAATGTATGTCTTGTGCTGTGCATCAGATTGTCACTGCTGAGGCAAGTTGCAGTTCGACTGCACGTGGTCCGTCATTTCTATTGGCTGATGAGTGAGTGTTATACTAGTCAGTCAGTTTCCCTGATGACAGAAGTGCTACGCGATGGTCCAAGAAGTACACGCACAAAAAAACAAAAAAAAAAACAAAACAAAACAGGGTGACCACATATCATCAGCTCCAATATTCCTCGTGGATGAATAATGAGCTGGAGGAAGAAAAAAAAAAAGGTGCTGATATTAACTCTCAGGAAAATAAGGTTAGGAGAGGGAAGAATTAAATAATAGGACAAGTGTACATTTCATATCTGGGATTGAATTCGGACAGCTGTACAGCATAAAGGCTCTGCACGCACAGGCTGCCGGGTGATCACTTTGTACTCATCACGCTCTCACAGAGTCAATACACAAAGACACTCACAGCATCCACACAACCGTCACAGCTTCAGTTCATCTGTGTTGAAAGAGTCTCGTTGAGAACGGCCAGGCACACGGCCGGTGAGTGCCACATTTACAATATTGTGTGTCTGAGTGTGCGTGTGTTAAGGGTCCATGGCTGGTCAAGGGTGTCCCCCCACTGCTGGCAGTGCAATGGCTCACGAGCCAGAGTCAAGCTTGGGCTGCGGCTCCTCTGATTGGCTCTTAGCGTTTTCGCATTCTTGGCTCAGCTCCTCGCCCATCTCCCCTATGTCCATTTCAGGGAGGTTTTCCTCGATGTGGTCCTCTGCGGCATCTTTACAGTACAGACACTCCTGAACACACACAGGGTCGCATTAAAGGTTCCGGTTAGTTGGCATGCTTTGACACACTAACCAGCCAGCAACAGATAAACAGCTGTACAAAAACAGGACTGTCAACATTTCAATGGTGTCTGAAATATTTCTGGGAATTTGGTTCGGACCTTCACATTGATAGCTGCAGGTAGCCCCCCTCTTCTCATCCAAGGGTGTTCCTCCAGCAGTTCTCGGCGCTGGTCTGAGGAGAAGTGGGGCTGGCTCTTCTGCATCTGTCTCAGCCGTTCCTTGTCTTCACGCAAAATTTTCTGAATGTCCCTGTGGATCAAGTCATGCACCATTTTCATGTTCTGCTTGCAGTTGAATGACAAGCCTTGGTTAACGCACTGCTAATTAAATATCCCCCCCCCCACCCCTGTTGCACCGAGTCGCTGCCGTTGACTCACCTGCATGGCATTTGGTACGTCATCATGACCTTGTCGTCGGCGTTGGCCATCAGCAGCCAAAGTGGCTCCTGAAGAACATATTTGATGAAATGCTTGCCCTCGCCTTTGGCTGACGTCGTGGCCTGTGATTGGCCACCGTCAGAATCTCCTTCTCCTCTCGTCTTGGCTTTGGTTTTCGTCTTCGGGTCATGTTCCAAAGAATCAATACTGCCAAAGTATTTGCTCGTGTTGCTGCTCCCTACGGAGAGTTTTAGGCAAACAAGTTGAAGCCAATTCAACAGGGGCTTCAAAAGCAGCTTTCTTTTAGCTTGGATCGGCAACGATGGACAAACCTGTTCTGCTGCCTGAGGCTCCGCTTGCTGATGTACCGCAGCCATTGCAACCAGAGCCTGATCCTGAGCCTGATCCAGATCCCGATCCGGAGCCCATGGACCCAGATGTTGCTGAACCGGTGCCAGAGTGAGAGTCCTCCTGCTCTTGAAGAAGGATATCCAGCAGGTCACAGGAGGACGAGTGACCGTCACTATGCGCGCCATCCTCTGGAGAATTAACCTGCATCATCATGCGACAAGAGAGAACACAGATAACGTCAAAGCTCTATGGAAAGCCGTTTGTATTCTAATTTCCAATATTGATATCAATTGATTGACTGATTGATTGGAAAGTTAGTTTTGGAGGTTGAGAGTCAGCTGGAAATCTGACTCACTTTCTCTAAGAGGACTGAATCACAGTCCACAAAAGTCAAAGTGCAATATGTGCGTTGGATAAAACTGCCACGAAGTATTTCCCATATGTTACCAGCTTCCACTACACGGCACTTGTTTTTAACTGTGGCGCAGTGCTAGAAAAAGAAATTCCTCGACCGCTTTGTCTGAGTGCTGGGATTTGACAAAAACGCTCAATGTTTATTTAAGCCGCAACCTTTTTGGCCCAGTTGTTGAGCTCCTATTTGTTCATACATGAACAGAAAGAGGAAGCCCACAGGCTACGCAGCCTAACAGGGTTAGATGAGTGACAAAAGGTGTCCACCTCCACAAAGGCGCTGCCCGATGAGTTAGCTTCTAAGCAAAACATTACATAAACAATGTGCTGTTGTGCCACACAGCTGACGTAAAAAGTGGCTGAGCCAAGTAAATAAATTCAAACGTAGATATTTAAATGTATGAAACTAATTGAAAAGGATGAAAATGGATGACGTTTTTTGCTGTGAGTTGGTTTTACAGACAGAAAACTTCATTTAAGAAATTTTTTTAAACACTTGTTGAAATGGTCTCTCAATTTACATTTTTGTTATTTAGTTCATTTTCGTGACCTAACTCTCTTAATGTTGAGGACCAAAGCATGTACTGATAAATGGATCTCAACTCGATATCAAAGACATCGAAAAAATGGTCAAACAGATTCCCATGCAGGTGCTTTGCCAGATAAATTACGACTTGATTCAAAACAATCTCTCACCAGCTGGAGATTTTCAGCCTTGGCTGACGCGGTTGTGCTCTTTTCCCCCACAGGTCCTGCTGAAGCAGAACACGCCGCCGTGCTGGTGCCGAGAGGCCCAGCAGAGGGCACCGTACTGTCCTGCCGTTCAACCGAGCGTTGGCCCTCTTCCATGCTCAGCAGATTGAGCTGCAGGGGCGAGCTGCACCGTGACTCAAAGAGTGTCGGTGATGTGGTGCGCTCACGTGCGCCGGATGCTGGGGTGGAGGAGCGAGATGCCGCCCCCTCTCTGGGCTCCAAACCTAAGCCTTTAGGGGCTTGGGTGCTTAGGCTATAAGGGAATGGCTGAGCTGGATATGGGGCCTGGGCTACAAACGGAGTCGGGACTGAGAAAGTTGGCTGGGGAGTGAAGGGCTGCTGGGCAGTGTAGGTGGCTGGGCGACCCTGGAAAGGCTGCTGGGATGGAAAGGCAGTCGGCACGGGGAAAATCTGTTGGCTGGTGAAGGGGGGTTGTGTTTGCAAGGTGTAAGCTGGCTGCGGGGTCTGAAAGGGCTGCTGGCCATTGAACTGAGGTTGTGTCTGGGTCTGCTCTGGGAAAAACGCTGGTCTGGGAGCAGGCCCCATTTGGCTCAATGGTCCCATTTGAGGGAAGACGTAATTTGGTAGCACAAAAGCCACCACCGGCGTAACGATGGGCGCGGGGAAAGGAGTGGCAGTCGGAGGGACTTGGCTGCTTTGGCCCTCCACAAAGCCCGTGGAAAGGGAGGGGTCAGGACGGGGGACCTGTGCTGGAGCAGCAGGTGTTGGTGGGTAGAGCTGGTACGCAGGTACCATGGCTGGGTAGGACACACTAAAAGCAGACAAGGACGCTTCCGATGGAGACCATGACGTTTGGTTGAGGCCCTGAAGAGGGGGGCGGGGTTTGCGGTTCGACACAGCGCTGTCTGACGATTCAGGATGCTTCATGCGTGGCTTCTTGGACTTCCTGTTGCGGTTCCCCCTTTTGGCAGTCGTCTCTGGCCGAGTGGCGCCCTGTTTGGCAGCACCTCGTAGTCCTGATGGTTCTGACGTGACACATTCGGAGGTCAGACAGTTGTACTTCACATTATCTGAACTTCACCAAAAAAGGTCATTCAGCACATCACAGACACACACACGCAGACAATAAATGCACTAATATGACAGAGCCATGAAAGACAAACAACACTTTGGACAGTTTGCAAGTCAACCAGGAAACCTTTGACGGAAGCCCTTCTCTCACCCACATGATTGGGCTAGAAAGCTTTTTGTACGCTTCACAGAGTCATTGTTGGATGACTCTGTTGAGGGGAAACTTGATCGGCCCGGACGTCAAACAAATCAAACGGTTTTACGATAAACTACAAGGAAGGATAATGAGTCAGGTCCTCTCAAATATTGGTGGACGTCACAAACATTTCACAGGAGTGCAAGATTTGGTGGCAACACAGCAATTTTCACTTCCTGTAGGTATAAGAGCTAGGCGTCCCTATACTTTAGCAATTGAAAGAGAGACAGCCAAGACGAAGGGCTCCAAAGTTCACGTGAAAGTAGAATGAGGTTGTCTCTTTCATGTGTAGGAGCTGAATGGCCCATACTTGAATTCAATGTCAGTGCGTATCCCAAGTAAAGCTACCTCCGTGATAAGGGTGAACAAGGTGATGTGGTTGTTCAGAAATGCTTGTTTACCTTCAGGATTGACTGGCCCCTTCTGCCTGTGCAGATGGGTGGAATAGTCCTTCTGGAACGTCCTGGCTTTAGAGAGTTCCCGGCAGCGATTGAGGAAGGCCTGCTCTTCTTTCTGCGTGTGGGCTGCCAGCACCTGCTTGGTCAGTCCCAGCCGCTTATAGGCCTCCTTCTCCTGGCTCAGCGGAGACACCACACTGACAGGCGGAGCGAGAGGTGCGGGACTCTCGGCCACGTCCTCAATGATTTCTGCCAAAACATCGCGTTCATAAGCATCAGTCGACATTTGGATCACTCTAATGTAATACCCTATGCTGCTCTTACACTCTCCTTTTTGCATAGCACCTTCTTACGGCTACAACATATTTGGTTGTATTAGCCAGCATTACAAGTCCTCATCTTATTACTTTGTTTCGTGTTCGGATTCGGAGGGAATTGTTATTTTTAACTGCAAATATAAAACTCACCAGACTCTGGTTGAGGCTTCTTGTCTCCCACATGCACAATGGTGCTGCTATAGCTACACTGAGATGTGATTGACACAACACTTTCTGCCTTGCTGGGTAAAGGAAGGGCTCCCATTGGTGCTCCAACCACTGCTGCTTCAGACTTCTTGAGCACTTTCATGTTTGACAATCCAGGCTGGGCCTCGAGCATCAAAGAATCTAAAGAAACGAGTCACACATCGTTGGCACATCACTAAATCCAAGAAAAGTGCATTCGAAGAAAAAGGTAGAGGGAAATTTCTCAAGTCTTCTTGCTGTGCTGGAACACAAATGTGTGTGCATGCATATATGTATACATACATATTTTAGGGGTGCAACATTTTTTAAGTGCATCATATCCAGCGGTCGGCAAACGTGATAGCTTAGCCCCATCACACATTTCCTCTAAATTCCCGATGGCCACCATTCCCCTGTTCGGGACTGAGGTGTTTTAACTGTCCGAAAAGTTGGCTGAAACCCGAGGATATTCACTGCTAGCACGCAACTACCCAGCCACCGTTGTTAAAAACTGGGAGGCAGATACACACTGAGAATTCTCACACAGTTTTCCAAATTTGGATGTAAATAACTTGAAATTAAATCTGAAAGTCTGCAGTTGAAGCACATCTTATTTGTTTCATTTCAGATCGATTGTATTGATGTTTGGACCAAAAAAGACCAGGATCGTATGTGTATATGTCCCATGAATGAGTTGAGCTCATTCATGTATGATTATCGACAAGGAAAAAGTAATAATACACATAATAATCGCTCCTCTATTGAACATGAATTATGACACATTTCAGTTGATATGCATCATACATAAGGCTTATTTAGCCGCCTATTTTACATTAGCAAAAACACCACCAAACAGAAATATCATAAAAAGCGCTTTAAATGCAACATGCAGAGAATGTATTTCTATAGTGTTGATTTTACTTAATTGCGCGAGTGTTCTGGAACGTAATGCTCACGATGGTTTATTTCTTATGCCTGCCACTCACTATAAGACACTATTTTAAATAATACAATAACCATAATAAAAACCTATTACTAACACGGTAAACATACAGTATAATTTCACGTTTAACCCAACATTTCAAGACACCGTTGATTTTTCGAAGAGTGAACGTGTACTCAACTGAAGCGAAAACCATGAGCACAAAACCAAGAAACGAACCAAACTGGGAATTTTGTAAACCGTTCCATCGCAAATGTGTCCGTGTGTGTAACCTTGAATTATCAACACACACCTGTGTTTGAACCACCAGGAGCTTGCACGGTGCCCTCTGGACACTTTTTGTCATCATCTGAGTTGGAGGAGGTGGTGTTTGAAGAAAATTGGTATTTCCTCTTCACAGTGATGGGGATGTTACAACTCTCCAGGTACCTGAAAAACGGTACAGGAGACTACTGTAAGTCTAGAATGGAAACATGACACAAACACAGATACACATACTCGCACAAACTCTTACCGGATAACACTGTCAAGGCAGCTAATCTGCTGGTAGGAGCAGACAGTCTGGTCTTTAAAGGTGAATTCATCCATGCTAGCCGCATTACTGTCTCTCGGTGCAGAATCCTTCAGACGCACCACTGGACTCTTTTGCGACACTGCCGTTGCAGAAAATGAATCATAAGCTCACGTCAGAAAGACACACAATATGCACGTAACAAGTTTAGCGCAACTAGCGTGTACAAAAGAAAACAAATGAGTTTTCTCACTATCCTGCACTTTCTGTGGGTTCGCTCAAGGTGCTATGTTAGGATTTTTCACAATTTTAAAGCACTCGGTCCAGTATGTGTGTTTAAATGGAATTTTGTTTTCCTTCTGACCACTTCTATGGAAGACAGTGAAACCTTCAAATGATCAGTTTTATTATTGAACCAAGCTCACCATCAGAGTTTTTCTTTTCGGGTTTGGATGGGTATGGAGCCGGTGATGGCGGAGGGGATCGCAGGCACAGCTGGGAGTCCTGGTTCTTGAGCATGTGAACTCCCTTACAAATCTCCTGGAATGTCCTTGTGGGCTTGGCCTTGCTCGTCTCCTCAGCTGTGTTCCCGGCTATCACATTCCCATTGCTTTCGCTGGATGAGCCATTGCTCACCTGTTGTTCGTGGGAGCCATTGCTGCCATGGCTACCATAACCACTGGATCCCATGTTGTGAACCGGCTAAGGATACAGTGGCCATTTAGAGGACTTTGCAAAAATCTGCATTGAACGATGTTTCAATAAACGATATATATCGTGTACATACTTGTAGGAGTAGCCTGTGGATCTGCTCACTAATTTCTTGGATGTCTGAGTCCATCATCTTCCCTTCACTGAAAGCCAGTGCTGCAAAAACATCTTCATTCACAGGGCCCCTGAAAATAATGTCAATCGTGTCAGTAAATGCTATGCAATGACTATGTAGGGTTGAGATGTGGTGCAACCAAATTTGCACACCAGATTCATGTGGCATCATGTGTGGCTGTCCAAAATAGCTATCGATTTGTTATTAGATCGACTACCCAACCACCAACCCCCTCCCCCCTTTGTTTTAGTATTGGCTTTTAAATCTTTCAGGGCATTTTAGAGTTTGTCATACAGGTGATGATGAACTATTTCAATGCGTGCCATCCATGACTATGAATGTGACAAATTAAAGTCTAATAACAGCTGCCACTTTGTTTTTTGTGCTTTGCAATTGGAAACTTAAAGACTGAGGACATGATGATATAATGCTCATCTTAAAATATTCACACATCCCCCACCAAAAAAATGGCCCACTACTTTTTCGCATTAGTGTGCTGTCGTGGTTGGCAGAATTGTAGATCAAAATCCAAACTGGCTATCAAAAAGGGTAACGTAACTTTAAATGTGTGCAAGCAAATACTTACATGCGGACTTTATGCCTTCCAATGACAAAGGAAACTTTACGGCTCCAGGGGTTAACAAAGCTGGACCAACTCGTGTCAATTGTGATGTATTCCCCATTTCTTGCACAGAAGCGTATTGACGAGTGGTCAAATGGTTGACCAGCATACTTCAGAACTGTTGGTGAAGGGAAAGCGTGTGAGATGGTATCGTCACAGAATATATATTTTTTTGAGAAATTTAGTCGTCATAATTAGTACAGCCCGATCGTACAGACTGTATGAATCCTAAGAAAGAAAATTGAGCCTTACTCTTGCGATGCACAGCCAGCATGATAGGTCGATCACTTGGGTGCAAATTGAGCAGCACGGGTGTTCCGATCAAGTCCTGGGGGAGGTAACCCAACAGCGGAACAGCCCTGGCGGGGGATTTTGAAAGTCAAGAGATTGTTTCCCCATGCGCAAGATAGGGTCATGCACAAAGGTCACAAAGGCGTTCTCTTACTCACCTTTCATCCACGTCCTGAAAAACACAGTTTGGCGTGTGTGTGGTGGTGAAGATGCGCTTGTCAGGAGGGATTCTGGGTGCTAGCAACAAAGGAAAAAAAAAGAGACGTGTGCTTAAATTGAACGAATTTAAAGCGTGGATGGGGAAAAGGACATTTTTCATAGTTAAACTGAGCCTTGTCAAATCCATGTTTCTAAAGTAGTAATGATGGGCCAATGCAATGATTTGTGGTCTCACCTTCATACCCAGAGTGTACCCTCTCTGCCAGCAGGAGGCAGCAGAACTGCTCCTCAGACAATTCTGCATCTTGGACTTTCATGAGGTAAGGAGTCATGCGAAAAGGGTAGTACTGCATATCCCCATAGTGCTCCTTTCCACCGCTGAAACACATACATGACCATTTCATTTAGTTTTGTTCCATTCAAATTACTCAAGCGGACTTGCACTTGTCGCCCTGTTGATGCGTTATGTCCTAGTATGGGTGAGAGAAAATTGGGGCTCACGAGCATGGTGCAGGTGCACACCAGGCACCCCTCAAGAGCTATTATTAAATTTGCTCACTGGTCATTCAACATTGTGATTTCTTGGGAATATTGTAAAAGTAATCATTTACAAATGTTAAGACTTGCCGAGGTTCAGAGATATTAATTGTTACATATTGATATGTATCTCTTTTTTTCAAACTTTTACGAGTGTGTCATTAACATGATCAGACTTGTCTGCAACGTCTGCACAACCATTATAGTATTGCAAGTAATGCACCGCAATCACGTTATTTCTGCTTGATGACTCTCCACATTGTTGCATAGCTGTTCTTGGGTGCGCAACTGCTGAGTGGCACCCTTACATGACGCAAAGACTTTCTATACTTATTTGTTTGTCGTAGTTGCTTGTTAGTGCAATTACTAGTGACAGTCATGATACTGGAGACAAATTCCTTTGTGTGTTTTACATAGTTGGCCAATAAATATGTTTCTGATCAGGGCCTTGAAGGAGACGAATATCAGCAATCATTAATATTAACATATGACGATTAAAGGTAGTTTGAGCAAATTTGCTATTTATGTGTGCATTAAACTGGTAGCCCTATAACATTAATGAGAACCCAAATTGTAGTAGTTTTCTAAAAAGGATGGTGACCCCTGGTTAAACTTTTGACTAGTGACCCAAGAGCACTTTTTTGTCATGGAAAATCAAGCAGCCCAAATTAAGTCAAGTGCAGTAAAAAGGAGCTGAATATCAGGTGCTCACAGCTACTACCCCACACACTCTCTCTTTGCTCCGGCTCAGTGCTACTTCGCTTACTCGGGCATTGTTCGAGCTGAAATCGATGAATCACAAAATCTGCTGTGTGCTCTCACTCACCTGATGCGGCAAAAGAAGGATTTCTCCTGCATGCACTCCGTGGGAGACGACTCTGGATAAGGGAGGAGAGTGGAGAAGCAGGATGACTATATCATCAAAAGTGTGCATTTGCACAATCAACCATGCGTTCAAGTTTTTGATGAGACCAAAATGTCAGCGAGGTCCTACTCATGACATTTACTGGCCAATAATAAATGTGCCCTGTTGCCCCACAGAAACCAAACTAGGGCTGTCCCAATTCAATCATGATTGGAAATTGGGGCCAATCACATTAAGCCGATAAATATTAGGTGAAAAAGATCTTTTTTTTCACCCCATTAATTTTTAAAGGTCATGAACTGATAAATAAATGCAGAGGAACAATGATAATGCTAAATGAACGAGCAATAGTTGTTCGTACATAAATCCACAAAAACGAAGAGGAGATCAGATGTTTACTTATGGGGCGAATTGATTGATAAGGGAAAATAAGTGTAATGGCGGCGACTGACGAAGCAAAACGTAGCTGCTGCCTGATGACATTGCTCTAAGGCCACACAGTAAAAGAACGACATTGGAGCTTTCCATGTGGAACAGAGATTTATGTTTCACATTTACATACTAGACTATGTAGTTGTTCTATTTTAGGCCCCAACCTGGGATTTCACTTGCTTATATTTGAGACTGAATGTGAGGCTATCCTCTTAGAAGTACTGTTAAGCGCCCTAGATTTACTTCTACAATGCTGCACTGTGTGGGATAGATTCATTGACCATTTAAAAAGTATGAATTTTGTTACGGCACTCACTAAGTCTAATTTCTGATATTAGGTCTTCCATTTTAGTTTGTTAATTTAAGAGAAGATATGTAAATGATTTTTGCCTGTATCATTTTTTTTGTGCGTCACCACTGATATGCTATAAAAAGATATTTGTTTACTTGGTATCACCTACTATTGTACTAGTCGTGAGGCAATGTAAAAAGGTTTCATGTATGGATATTTGAATAAACATACAACAATTGACAATATTTTTTCTTAATGCAGTGGCATGGTATCGAACTGTTTTCTTTGCAGATAGACAGAATCAATAGACTTGGAATCATGATGAAAAAAATATGTATGATTGGTACATCCCTAAGCCAAAACTTTAGTGAGACAGCAAAAATACAAGCTGTATTGGATGTGTTAAATATGATTTTTTTTTTTGGAGATATGTGAAAACAGCAGGAGGCGGTATGATACCCAATAAAACTGACAAAAAGCTCAAACCCTTGACACTAAAATAGGTATATCATACAGTAACCTCCAAAATTATTGGCACCCCTGGTTAAGATGTGTTGAAAGTCTTAACATGAACTTGATTTTTACTGCATAAGCATACTCTCATACTGAAAAGTGCAAACATGGTACACCAGACACAAAATCAAGCTCCTCTCGTGGCCACCTCAGTCCCCAGACCTCAACCCCAATGAAAACCTGCGGAGGGAGCTAAAGAGGAGGGGACCCAGGTTCTGGATGATTCAGAGAGATTATGCAAAGAGGAATGGCCACAGATCACTCTTTCTGTGTTCTCCCATCTTGTGAAACATTATAAGGAGTACATTAGATGCTGTTTTGTGGGGAAACGGGCTGTACAAAGTATTAACGTCAGGTGTGCTCATAATTGCGGCACACATGATTTGTTGTCAAAGAATTATTTATCAATGTGGGATCCCCCCCCCCCACTGACTAAATGCACTTAAATTAAGCGGTGGATTTTTTTCTCTTTTTTAAAGTTTTATTTTGGTCCTATATTATTGAAAAAAAAAAAAAAGAATTCATGAGAAGCTAAAAAAACATTTTAACTAGGGGTGCCAATAATTATGGAGGGCAGGGTATATAAATACCGAGAATAAACAGCATATAATACAAAACAGTGTGGCAGGTGTTTGTCCATGTGCATGAATTGATTTGTGTTATATTGCTCATGGAAATGAAATATGTGTTATGTGTGTACGGGCATGTGTGAGTGGGTGGCTCATGTGAAAGAAATGGATGATTTTTTACATGTGTGCAGGTGGTGAGATTTGGGTTTCATGTGGGTTTTCCACGTGCCTGTTGCAGATGGTGGCAATCCAACCTCCATGCAACGTATTAAAGGGCAACACTTCTACCCATTTAGAAATTGCTGTTACCTGCTCCGGTGCACATGCTCCACGAAGGCAACCGGTACGGCGTGGTGAAGCTGTAGAACACGCTCACGTCCTGAGGTGTCAAGAATTCCACAAACTTGGCATTATGGAACACCTCGCGCTTGCAGTTTAAGATGGTCGCAGCCTGATCGGAGATGTAAACTATTTTTCCGGTGATTAGTGAGACAGCCACAGCAAAGATGTCCTGGAAGACACAAAGTGCATTGCTGTACAGTGCCGTTAAAAACTTCAAAAGAAAAACATAACTTAACAAAAATGTTTATATATATATATATATAAACAATTGACAATTTTGTGGGGCAACATTTTATCGGAAATGAATCCATATGAAGCCATCACCGATGTTTGACCGAGGAACTTACAGTGTTTCTGAGGGTGTATTCAGAAGTGATGCTGTTGATTTCCTCAATGGTGTAAGATGACACTTCAAACCCAGGTGGTTGGCTGTCGTTGATCATTAGCATCTGGTAATACTCCTCATTGGCTGTAAGCGGGGAAAAAAAACACCACATCTATAAAGCTGTAATTGTAGAAGTTGATGCAGGACAGCATTTGCTCAACAACCAAAGACAACGCTGATTCGGTGTGGTTGTTGTGGACTCACACAAGATGGCTGAGCAAGATGGAAGTCTTACCTTTCACCTGCTTGACACACCGTAGAGCATATTTGAGTGTGTTGACAGTGGTGGACTTGCCCTTGCTCCTCTTCTCCATGGGCAAATGCATTTTCAGCTCCTTCAGGGTCTTGAAGAGCTCCTTCTGTGTCTTTGCTTTAGCCGACTGTTCGCTGCTGCAGAGCGTACACGAGACAAATCCACGTGCATCAGAGAAAAAGGGTCTCATCAATGCTGGCACGCTCCTGAGCGGAGGTATAAACTGGCTGAGGAACGATGATGGGATTGACTGGCACTGAGGTGAGTGAGTGAGATGTGGATGTGGAGGAATTAAAGAGCCCTTTCCTCGAACAGCTGAGGCTCAATTACTTTGGTGAAGGGCGAAAGGACGAAATGGAAATGGACGGAAATGTGGCTGACTGTTCAAGTTCTGAGATTCACTTGAATCTATCACACGTTAAACATAACTTTGAAAGACTGATATTAATGCATGCAATCAAACCATGATGATGACTGCACTAGTGACTTGCAGTCACTTGTATGTGGTTAACCAACAACCACACTAGCTACAACTGCTGGCATATAGGCCCTCTTGATTGCGAGTTGAACTGGGAGCTGTAAATGTGTTTAAGGTGTCCACTTACCTGCAACCACTAGTAGATGGGTTGTCCTGCTCAGAGCTCACCAGACTGAAGGCATTGGAGCTGCTGGGTGGTGAGGGGCTGTGAGAGTTCGAGCTGTAGAATTGAACAACACGTTATTGACAACGTTGGGAGCACGGTGTAGGAACAGTAAGAGGGCCACAAAAAAAAAGGTACGCAAAACATCAAGTGATCTAGGAACTTGTTTGAAAGTGTCAGACGATGTGAATTTAGGTAAAGAGATTGATTATGCATGGAAAGAACACAATGAGTCCTTTTTAAATTAATTAAGCCAATTAAGAGTCCATTCAAGAGTCTTGAATGGTTTTCATCGAACTCCATGACAGTCAGTGCAAAACATGCTGTGGGTCTGCGTCTTGAACTCCCAGAAATTGTATTATAAAAGATGTGGAGTATTTTCTGTCTGAATTACGCCAAGAATGTCCTTGGAGAAGAGATGCCTGAGATTTAATTTGCAGATTTTTCCATGCTCAAAAGCTACCAAGGTGCTCATGATCCCAATGGCCATTAGAGGGCTCTCCAGGAAACCAATTTGTCCACAACGTTGTCAACGTTCCTAAATTTCACATTGCAATTCTACTGACCAAAAACATCAGTACAACACTGTACAGCTAATAAGTTGACGTCATAAATAAAATGTCTGTTACTTTAGACTTAGGCTTCATACAGATACTCTTGAAATCTGTACGCGTCTGCAATACTTTAAGAATTAAGGTGCTGGTGAACAAAACGATTCTGTCACTGGCATCTTAAGTCTGAACAAGGCAGACAGTTTTGCAGCCATGACTCATCGAAGAGAAAATGGTCCGTCTATTACATTTAATGATCCATACTTCCATGACCGAGACGGTCCGCTTCAACAAAACGGCGGAACATTTGTGCACGACTGAGTGCGTTCGAGTGCTTTCACCTCTTGTTGCTTCCCGATGACTCGTGTAGAGCGGAATCCTTCCCATTTCCATTTGAACTGCCCACAGATTCATTGCCATGAGACTCATTTCCATGCGATTCGTTGCCATGGGATTCTGTCCCACTTCCGCTTGAGCCGGCCATCTCGACATCTTCGTGTAAGCGGGTGCGCTTCCTTTCATCATGCGGAGAACCGGGCGAGGCGGGGTGCTCCTGGCTGCTGTCGCTCCCCTCGGAAGCCAACCCCAACTCGGGTTCCATGTCACCCCCGTCCCTCCTGCCACAACCCTCACTGTAACTGCTGGCCATGCGGTGCAGTTGGCTGATGGTGGAGCACGGAGAGACCTCTCCTTCCTCCACCTGAAGGATGACCCTTTCACGGGACCGTTCCCGCCCGTCCAGGGTTGAATAGCGGTAATGCTGAGGATCACTCTTCTCTGACATGGAATGGGACAAAGGACAGGAAATAGGAGTCTAGGCTGTCTTCCTCATGGCAGCAACCACAAATGGAATTGCAGTGGGGTAGTTGAGCCCTCACCAGGAAGGACGTTCTCTACATGAAAAGGGAACATGTACATTTGGCATTATAAAGTCATGCTCAACAACAAATAACCCAAGCCTAAAGAAAGCAGCAATCAATAATGGTTAAGAGAAAGTTGACATGAAAAATTCAGCGGTTATGACTGTGATCTGACAGTTTGGCAGTGGATGCTAAAGGAAAGGGCACCGTCTCCCAAAATAACTCCTGTTGTGCATGCACACACATTCACACACAGGCTGCAACTACCCATACCTCAAAACTTCTATTATTACAAATACAGGTAACCTTTCTGGGTGAAGATTTTCAATTGAAAGGAACGTATGAAGCTACAGAAACGAATGAACCTCCCAAATATAAATAGCATTTGTAATTCCCATTGTTGTACTCTCGGTAAAATGCCCATCCGCCATAGAACACATTTGGACGCGTAAATTCTTTCTAAATTGCAGCTTTGCCCCTCTACTATTAGGTATTCCACTGGAAAACCTTAGATAGAGATCCTATGCAAACATGGTAAATTATCGATGAGTTCACCTTATGTAACGCAGAGATGTACTGCAGAATTGACTTATTAGGCCCAATTCGATACAGATGATGTACAATTCTGTATGCCTGATAGCAACCCTTCCTGTATATTGCAGTAACAGCTGAAATGTCACTTTAAAGGAAGGACAACTTACAGTGTGTCACATCCACTTGAAAGAGATAATACAACCCAACATAAAAAAAGAGGCTATTTTCAAAAGCTTAGTATTTTCCACCCCAACTTTAGATTTCTTTAGGAGGTATTTCCAGTATATTTGTTGAATCCAGCCTGCAACAAGCACTGCAGAAAAATCCAGGCAGCCTGCATCTACGTTTATGTAAGACAACTTCGGCAATCTGATCACTATACACTCTTTACATAAGCACCTGTGTGCAACCTTATGACGAAAAAAAAACCACAGGTAGTAATGTTTAGTTTTCTCTTGACGAATCCAATAAATTCTAAGCAACGACACATCCTACTGCTTTTGTCTAAATTGCAGCTTTGCCCCTCTACTATTAGGTATTCCACTGGAAAACCTTAGATAGAGATCCTATGCAAACATGGTAAATTATCGATGAGTTCACCTTATGTAACGCAGAGATGTACTGCAGAATTGACTTATTAGGCCCAATTCGATACAGATGATGTACAATTCTGTATGCCTGATAGCAACCCTTCCTGTATATTGCAGTAACAGCTGAAATGTCACTTTAAAGGAAGGACAACTTACAGTGTGTCACATCCACTTGAAAGAGATAATACAACCCAACATAAAAAAAGAGGCTATTTTCAAAAGCTTAGTATTTTCCACCCCAACTTTAGATTTCTTTAGGAGGTATTTCCAGTATATTTGTTGAATCCAGCCTGCAACAAGCACTGCAGAAAAATCCAGGCAGCCTGCATCTACGTTTATGTAAGACAACTTCGGCAATCTGATCACTATACACTCTTTACATAAGCACCTGTGTGCAACCTTATGACGAAAAAAAAACCACAGGTAGTAATGTTTAGTTTTCTCTTGACGAATCCAATAAATTCTAAGCAACGACACATCCTACTGCTTTTGACATGCTCTTAAGTTGGGATCAGAGGAGACCTCCTATTGGCTGCAGCAAATAACCAGTCCGCAGCAAGGAGTGTCAACAGGTTCCAGCCATGTTAGCCAATCAGCGGATTTACAGCAAACACGTCTCCTTTGCTCTCAAATTAAAAAAATAGTTTACATAACAAATGTTTAATGTATGATATGGCACATTATTGCAAGGGCACTTGTTACCATATAAATCCACCCAAACATGAACCCATGACAATATAATCTAACAAATAATAAACTGTCCATCAAATTAACAGTCTCTCACGCCATAAAAATCAGACAACATTTCAAGGAAAGCATTATAGAACAGTATTTTCGCCAGAAGAAGAAAAAGAAAAAAATCAACATATAATAATCAAATTGGCCTTTGGTTTGCTGCCGTATAAAATCCGAAACAAAACAACTCAAGATGCTGCTTAAAAAGGCAGAAACACAAATAAGATTTCCGACACTACACTCAAAGACAACAAGAGCATGGATAAAACTTACCACAGACCCCTTCCAAAAGGAACACACAACCAATGGCAAGGGAAGAAAAAACGTAATTTCCAAAGGAAAAAGCCTCAGCGTTCGCTAGGAACAAACTCACAACTACCTAACTCTCAGAATGACAGAATGAAACTGAAGTCAAATACTGTAGTGCTTGCAGCTCTGCATCATCATTCAGAGGCTGAACCAGCTCTCACAGCATTATACAACGGCTGCTCCAGTCACATGGATTTGGACCCAGTGCGGCTCCAAGCTACTGTTGCCTTGTTTCATAAAACCAAATGCTTCATCCAGGAGTGGCACTTTCTCTGCATATTACTGACAGAAATTCTAAGAATTAAACAACAAAAGTCTCACAAACACAGAATTAATAAATTGTATTTTCTGTCTCTTGTTTGGTCACTATCAGCACGAACGCACAACATAAAACCAGACATATATAATTACATAGTTTTAGGAATAGGTAGATTCTCTATTACTTAGGATTGACTTCGATTTCAATACTAAGTATACAGATACATTCCTCTAAGTGACTTCCTGCATTATAAGACAATTGCAAAATGTGTCAGAAGTTCAAAATGGAAACGCCACAGTTCAGAAAAAAAAATTCGAGATATTTACAATTAGTGAACTCAAAAGTTTTGTACACCTCAACCTGATTTTGACAGTCCAGTGCGGAAGGAAACGTAAAAGTTTCCCTTTAAGATGGAGGCCACATGAGGCCTTAGCAAAAAATAAAATAAAATATACACACACCTATATATGTATATACGTGTGTAATATATATATATATATATATATATATATATATATATATATATATATATATATATATATATATATATATATATATATATATATATATATATATATATATATATATATATATATATATATATATATATATATATATATATATATATATATATATATATATATATATATATATATATATATATATATATATATATATATATATATATATATATATACACACACACACACACACACACACATACACACACACACACACACACGCGCATTAATCATTCCTACAACGGATGCAAAATTGCCCATTTCAATCAGCTATCTTCGAACATAAAATAATATGGTAATTTCTACATTTCTAATCGTTATACATGAATGGGGCGATGTGTAATAAAGGCTTCCACAATAGACGTAATTGTAAGATTATATTGATGGACATCGATTATTTCGCATACTTGCATGTGATTGAACTTTAAATGTAAGAAAATATACGATTAAAAACACCTGAAATGGGGATAAAAAACATCCCTTCCTCCCCCCTCACCCACAGTGACCTGCTATTCACAATCCACACACACGTTGACCTGCAATCCACAGCACGGTACACTGACACAGTTATGTAAAATTGACGATACTGCCCAAAAGCAGACACAAAAACAACATTCGGGTGGCCCCAGACGGCCCACGTCACGCAAATGAACCTCATCTCCCTCTATAGGTAATCACATCATGATAAAATGTGATTTTTGCTTTAAAAAACTAAAAAAAGTAGAGCAAGCTAAATGGCCGCGCATGCGCAGATCGGATTTAGTTATGCAACTTATTTTTACGCTCTTACTATATGTACGACGAGGAATTTAAGCAAAAACTCACCTGATTTATCGAAATAAAGTCCCCTTTCTGGACGTGTCTTGTGTCATTTGTAAGTAAAGCCGAAAGGCGAAAACAAGATCCGCGTAAAGCTCGGTATTCGTCAATGGGAGAGGGCATTCAGACAGGCTGACACAGTAGTCGGCGGTTCCTCCCCCGGTTCCCTCCGGTTTAGACACACAAGCCAATCAGCGAAGTCGCAGCGCGACCTCAATTGAGACCCCGCCTTTACCGTTGTGCAATTGGTCGGAAAACCTGTGTTTCCATGGAAAACATGACGAAATTACTAAGAGCGGAGCTCATTGCCCAATGGACCTGCCAATCATTTTATATAAACAAGCCAACCTCCGCACGTGGAATCCCATGTTACGTGTCTCGTGTGGTGTGAGCCGGTAGTTGAGACTCCGACACAACGCGTTACAAGCTGGAATTACATAAAGACTAAAGTATGACTTTTCAGACCGTAAGTGGAGAGTCACACATGAAGCGCACTGACGATTGGCTATTCACCTTTTCACCCTTTCGTAACATGCGATCAAAGCACTTTGAAACACCCCACATGTTCGCTATTGCTACGAAAACATGAATTGCCAGGGGTAGTTATTTAAATAGGTTGTGCAAGTTGTTTTAAACTACTGCACGTTGATCATGTGAACAAATTATGACAAATTAATCGTTAGTATTCATGGATAACGAGGAGAGTGAGTCATTCGTTACAGTGTGAAAAGTCCACTGACGGGAAGACGTTTTGACTCCGTGGTCCGGCACTCACATAAAACGTTGAGAGTTTTGATCCACTATGATGTGTCAACATTAATTTAGAGCCCTAAGATCGTGCTCAACAAACTAAAAAAATACAGAGTTCCTCATTTTCTGCTCACTGCTTTGCAAATACATTAGGCCTACCGTTATGAAAAAAGTACACTATTTAGAAATTATTGATCTGGTCTCGTGTGCCAATCAGAGTTGTGATTTAAGGTTTTGGTGGGCCTCAGAAGATGTCAACTTGGGCCCCAGCACTCTTAACATTGGGAACTGAATGTTTTGGGTTCGATTTGTAAAATGTCAAAAAGTAGGCAAACATTTTTCTTTCTTAAAGTCCAGTCTCTATTCACGTGTTTTATTCAAAACACAAATATAATTTGTTTGCTTTCATGAACGACCTGGGAAATCACAAAGTATTACCATTGGCTGAAAACCATAGGATTAAGACTCTTTAAAATGATCCTAAAAGAATTAGCTTTAAAACGTTTTTCCTCTTTCCGATTTGTGTGCAAGCTTGGTGGGAACAATGATGCTTTGCTGATTATAATTATTTTTTGACCATTGGCTGTTTGACCTTCGTGATGGTCGTGCGCTTGTAATGTATGCTCTCATTTATGGGAATTGCTAAGGAAAATTAGTCGAAATCAGGAGTGTTATGAATATATTGTTGAGATTCTTTTTAATTATTGTGCTGCTGAAGGTGCTGAAAAGTTAAGTCTCATTTTACTCAGTATTAAAGAAAATATCACAAAGGTATTGAGGGGAGAGAAGCAATGCTATGTATATATGTACACATTACATGAGCTTTTTTTTTTTTTTTTTTACATTTATGGCCACATAAAACAGACAGAAAAGGCTGATGTGCGGCCATGAAGTCGATATAATGAGCGCACAAAGTACTAATTTGTGGGCTAAATTCACATAAACAACTTTTACATTTGCGTAAGCAAACGGCATGCACCTTTACCGGATGTTGACCTCGGTGCCGGAAATCCTTAATGACAAGTGTCTTTTAGTCGTCTGTTCTCATCAATAGCCCGGAATGCCCGTTTTTTTTTTTTTTTTTTCCCCCCCAGAATGTTTCTGGAGCTCATTACTATAGCCTAAAAGAAAATGCACTCTTACTACTGTATCCCTGTGCAGGTCGTTGTTTTGAGCCCAGGCCTCAACTTCTACTTTACCATTCATATAAAAGAAGGTCTCAATTTGCTGACTCAATTGTACAGATGTTTGTGTATATGACCTGTGATTGACTGGCGACCTGTCGAGGGTGTACTCCACCTCTCGCCAAAGTCAACTGCGATTGGCTCCACTTAAACAGGAACCTAATGGGGGCAAGCACCGTTGAAAATGGATGGACAGAGGGTTCTTTTTGTAGGTGTACTTAATAAAGTGTCCAATGAATAAGAATTATCAGCAGACAGCTCAAGATGTTATCCCACATTTTAATTTGCACGACAAATGGTCACTCTGTTTTATGATGCCTGTGGCATACTGTAGTCCATATTGTGTTGACTCGAATGGAACACAGGGAAATGAGTTAATCATGAGGGAGCATGTGTTTTCCCATGATGACATGGTAGTCACAACTCCAGATTTTACACCCCATGAAAGCCAAGAAAGTAAATGGCACAAATATAGCCTCACGCTTGCTGAGTAAGTGCCAGTGTCTGGTCGACAATCTTCCCTGCTGTCTGCCCGCCTGGGGTCCATTTAGCACGACTCTCTCACATCCACCTCCTTTCACTGCTTGCATACCCCCACCGCTTCCAATGGCATCATGCTGAGATGCTAAAAATTTCCAGGTTATGTGGCAAAAGGCTCTCAAGCACAGCGGGGAGGTCTATCACTTCCAATTTTGTTACTATTGAGTAGAAAATCCCCGGCCTGTGTGAGCTGATCATCAGACTTGTAAAGTTGGCTGCCGTGAAGGGAGAAAATCCAGACTTCAAGTGATTGGACAAAAATGATTCACATCACTGAAACCCTGAAAATGGACAAAGTCATTCATCCATCCATTTTTTTGAGCTTGTTCTCACTGGGGTCACAGGTGAATTTAAGGCAGAGTACACACACCCTGGATTGGGCACCATTCAATTGAGATTGGTCCCCGTGCAAATGTTTTGTTTCTTAACCCTTTCAGCGACAGCGGTATCAATTGTTATAGTTGGGATGAAAAATGAAAAACAATAAGGAATGGGGTGGAGAGGACAAACAATTCCCAAGCTTTGCTCCTATAAGGGAGGGGCACAGTACTGTACTGGAAAAAAAAAAACAAAACTGCAACAGCCACATGAATAGGACACAAACGACAACAATTGAAACTCTTGCACGTGCAGGAGGGCTGGTGGAAGACAGACCATCTCAGATACACTGGGCGGCGACTGCTCCATCTCCTTGGTAAAAAGCCTCCAGGTCCTTTGACTTAGTGGGTTGTCTTACCTGAACTGCACGTTTGAGATGTTCCCAGAGAGAGTCAATGAAATTGATTTGAAGAGAATGTGATGGCCACTCCAGAATCTTCACTTTGTTTCTGCTGTTGCCGCTGAAGGGGGTTGACTCGGGCCTTATGTTTTTAATCACTGTCATGTTGGAAAGTCGAAGTGCACCCATTTATGTGCAGCTTCCCGGCTGATGAATATTAATATTCATTCATTTTCCAATCCGGTTTATCCTCACAAGCGTCGCGGGGAGTGCTGGAGCCTATCCCAGCCGTCTTTGGGCAGTAGGCGGGGGACACCCTGAACCAGTTGCCAGCCAATCGCAAGGCACACAGAGACCAACAACCATCCACGCTCACACTCACACCTAGGGACAATTTTGAGTGTTCAGTCAGCCATGCATGTTTTTGGAATGTGGGAGGAAACCGGAGTGCCCGGAGAAAACCCACGCAGGCCCGGGGAGCACATGCAAACTCCACACAGGGAGGCCGGAGCGGGGATTGAACCCAAGACCTCTGCACTGTGAGGTCGACGCATTAACCACTGGCCCACCAGGCCGCCCTGAATATTAATAGTCCTCCAATATTTTCTGACAATATGCTACATTCATCTCATCATTGTGCTCTTGTACAGGAGCTCACACACCACCACAAGACCCGCGATCCACCTCCATGTTTCATAGCAGGGATGGTTTAACTTTCGGGAGAAGCTGTGTCGACTCCTCTCGTGTCATCACTCACACCACCCTTTTGCAGACAAACCCGGATTTTAGCTGAAGTTGATTTTGGGTTTCTCGTTACATCTCAAGCAATCTTCATTGCAGTTGTAGCTGCAATCTTTGTTGCTCTGCCTGACTGTGGCTTGGAATTAACAGAACCACTCCTTTTCCACTTCTACATCAGAGTATAAACACGACATGGAGGCATTTTCAAATATTAAGAAATCTTTTTATATCCTGTCCCGGATTTCTAAATTTCAACTAGCTTTTCATTCAGGTCCTTTTACTTTCTCCATGACTGAGTACCCAGAAAAATCAGTGCGGTCCTCGACCAAATATGCAGGGGGCTTTCAAGAGCAGAAACTCATTACTCACTCACAAATTACAATCAAACAATTCGCAAGTGTGGAAACACACACTCTTAGCTTAGGTAATAGCAACTGGCTATACACTCTCCCTAAATAAAATAAACATTTTCCATATGATCAGACGTATAATCCCCAAAAATGATCTTTCACACATTCTGCTAGGTTATGTCAATTTATAAGTGCATAGACAAACAAACATTCACACTCAATTAGCCTGTGTTAGATTACGAAACCTACGTAGAGAATAGGAGGAACTTTTCTTCTATTTTTAAAGTCATCCAATTTATGCTCCAGTTTATCTCAGGTGTCATGCATGCATCAGCCCGTCAAAAATGAGCTCCATTCATCGATGTCTATTCACCATCATCCTGTCTTTCACTAACATCACATCAATCACATCATGAGACTGGGAGATTCTACGTCCCAGCCTGCAAGTGGGAGGAATTCTCTAAACAAGTGAGTCACCTCGTGGGCAGCTCCGGAGCTTTAAAAGGCAGACCTGATTGTCTTGATTATCTAACCAGAAATCCTCTGGGTAACGTGTTTATTATTACAAGATTTGTTGAGACAGCTTCTGGTTGTTATTATTGGGTGTGAAGTATACTGAAGTTGGATGGATTAATTTGTAGGTGCATATTTCCGAGAGGTTAAAATGAGGTGATAGTCTGAATGCAGCAGGTAAAAAAGATATAAAACAAACAACAACAAAACAAGTCTCTGAGGTCACACTTCATATCTAATACTGCATGTGTTGACGCGGGTTTTTCTTTTTGTCATTTGTTAATCATTCTTCTCCAAATTTGTGAAAGAAACCACATGCCAATTAATGTGATTCTCCCAAAAGTAGAAATCCTTCCTGACTAATATGTAGTGTCTCCACTTTACATTTAAGCTATCATACGTTTGTGTTCCCGTCTACCCGGTTATATGGTTACATAAGTTGATGATCAACAGCAGCAGTTGACAGCCACTGAGCAAACACTGCCTTCCAATACAAATGAGCCAATAAAACATCAGTGTACGGCGACGTTTTTGCAGATAGTGAAAAGAAAGTGCATCAACAAACGGAAAGATCAAACATCCATCCATTTTCCCATCCGCTTTATCCTCACTAGGGTCCCAGGGGGTGCTGGAGCCTATCCCAGCTGTCTTCGGGCAGTAGGCGGGGGACACCCTGAACCGGTTGCCAGCCAATCGCAGGGCACACACAGACAAACAACCATCCACGCTCACACTCATACCTAGGGACTTTAGAGTGTTCAATCAGGCTGCCATGCATGTTTTTGGAATGTGGGAGGAAACCGGTGTACCCGGATAAAACCCACACAGGCCCAAGGAGAACATGCAGACTCTGCACAGGGAGGCCGGAGCTGGAATTGAACCCGGTACCTCTCCACTGTGAAGTCGACGCGCTCACCATTGGCCCACCGGGCCGCCCCAAGATCAAACAAAGCATGACGATTAATAATTTAACGACTACTAATGACAATAATAGACAGTACAATTGGTGAACTCGTGGTTAGCACATCTGCCTCTCAGTTGAGAGGTTGTGGATTTGAATTCCTGGTTTGACATGTTCTTCCTGTGCTTGCGTGGGTTTTCTCCAGGTACTCGAGTGTGCTACTCACTCAGAAAGGGTTCATACTGCTGTAGCTGGATTTTGTAGGACTGCAAACAAATCACTGTGATTCAAGAAAAGGCTCATAATATTCCCATTCCCACTCTTAAAGTAGCCCTGCTTTGGATTCATCCAGCCATTTTCCACACCGCTTATCCTCAGTTGGGTCACGGCAAATGTGCTGGAGCTTATCCCATCTGATTTTGGGTGAGGTATACAGTCCATCAAAGATGGGGGTCAGTGCAGAAACTATAGTGTTTTCATTTCTTGAATAAAGCTGAAGCATCACATGGGAGGCTCAGTTGAATATTCTGCATGAAAAATATATTGGTTTGGAAATAAAATCTTGCCAAAACTCTGCTGTGTGTAGTGTGTATACAGCACCATGAATTATACTAGACCATATGCATTATTTTGAATGGAGGCAGGCATCTTTATTGAGGCACATTTGTTCTTGTTATGATCTATAGCCGATACAAGACTAAATATTTACTGCGTAAGAAATGTAAAATATTTTCTTTGATGTGATCTTACACGTTTTAATGTTCAATGTTCAACAGCTCTACAAAGCTGGACATATGCACACCATCCCCACATTATGTACAACAGACCACAGAGGGAAATGCAGCAGAGGCGAAAATAACTTTTAATGAAAAAAAATATTAATAGAACTCCTATGAAAAAAAAAAAACAATAAAATCCTGTACATTTGACAATATCCAGTGTCTAATTCTATCAATAGTGGTGCAAACCACAGTTGCAACACAAAAAAACATAGGCCTAGGCCTCAGGGGTTTTATACATGTCAATGTGGTTCATATACACTCAGTGATGGATATTGCACAAAATACATATATTGAGGCAGATCCTTTGGGGGTGGTCCACCATACTGTCTGTCAAAATCATAATTGCGCATATAAAAACTGCTACTAGAGTGGGAAAAAGTTCCACATTCATGAATAAAGTCGGCGACACATAACATATGCTTTTTGTTATTTCTCAGCAAGTCCAATTGTCCTTGGGTGGCGGGTTATCCCCCCCGGGCTATCCCCCCCCACCCCCATGCCCCAAACAAAATAGATTGCGTTTGTGGTAACTATTGTTTTGGACTTGATTGGATTTTGGGGGGAAAATAACAAAACAAAAACAAGATGTCACATTTGTTTCTAAAATGTTCCAGTGTTTAAAAGTCCAATTGAATTCAAGTCACCCATTCAAAAATTAGAACAAAAGGCTCACTTGCCTCAAATTCTCATGATTCTGGAATGAGGAGAGGAGGAAAAAAGACATCTTCTTAATTAAAAAATACAATCTACCCACAGGAATGGGGTACACTTACAGCCCCAGTGCCAGCTGGACTTCCTGTTGGTGTGAGGGTCCTTTGAGGAATAGAGCAATGTGGTCAGGGTGGTGGTTAGAGCCGGTGCCCATTAAGTTCTACAAGTGTCAAGTCCACCCAACTAAATGCAAAAGAGCTACAGCGGATCAGTCTGTGATGTGGATGCACCCCTGCCTTCAAGGTGTCTCTAGTGCTCTAGGAGCGGTTGTCTTTGGCAACATTGTGAGCCATCCAGTTGACTTTGGTTGTCCAGCTCTCCCGCAACGCCTCGTCAAATTTCTGGCGGAACTGTTTCAGCGCCTCCTCGTCTGTTTTGCCCAGTGCCAAGGAATCCTGTGGGGTGGGGATCATGGAAGCCAAAGATAGGAGAGACAGATGTGGTCAAAACTTGAAAACTTCTCATAATGTGCATCTTCCAAATTAGGGATGTGGAACTAGCACACTACAAGTGGCCCATTGATTACAATTTTTTTTCCATGTTTTTCAACACCCTCCCCCCCAAAAAAAGTCTTCATTAAAAAAATGATTCATCCATCCATCCATTTTCTGAACCACTTTATCGTCGACCTCACAGTACAGAAGTATTGGGTTCAATTCCAGCTCCGGCCTCCCTGTGTGGAGTTTGCATGTTCTCCCCAGGCCTGTGTGTGTTTTCTCCGGGTACTCCGATTTCCTCCCAGATTCCAAAAACATGCATGGCAGGCTGATTGAACACTCTAAATTGTCCCTAGGTGCGAGTGTGACCGCGGATGGTTGTTTTTCTCTGTGTGCCTTTCGATTGGCTGGCAACCGGTTCATGGTGTCCCCCACCTACTGCCCAAAGACGGCTGGGATAGGCTCCAGCACCCGCCGCGACCCTTGTGAGGATGAGCGGATCAGATAATGGATGGATGGATGGAGTGGAAGACACATGTGTATATCATGTACACAGTAGGGCTTGCAGGTCTTCATATTTTCATGCCCGTTCACACTCTGAATTTCATTGTGGAGTAGTAAAGTGTACAACTGTTAACTAAAAAAAACAAAAACAAAAAAAAAAAAACATTGTGCCAGAGACGGAGTCATTCCCATGCGCAATATGAAACACATACCATATCAGAATGACAACAGTGCCCCCTGCAGACTTGTTAAGGTATCTCGATACAACTTGCTTAACAAAACAGTAGACAAAAAAAAAAAACACCACTTCTCTGGATTGTAGTTGAATGTGATTTGCCTATAATTCTACCCGTTTAAGTGATTAGCTTTCAAACCAAGATTTATTCTAATTACTGTACTGCCACTTGAATATTCTTGATACTTTATTCATTTTAATTAGGCAGTTTTGACATGTCAGCATGGATAGTGTTGAAAGACATGCACGCTTATCACCTTCAGGTACTGGATGTCTTTGACTGAAGTGAGCTCAGGCAGGCCAGCAGTAAGCATGAGGGCAAACAGTGTAATGAAGAGGTTCCCGTTCTTCCTCAAGATGAGATAGGCCTCTTCACAGTACTGACGGAAGCTGCCGACACAGAGTCACACACAGTGGAACTTCATTCGCAACCCGCATGGACTGCAGTTAAACTTGCGCTTGGAATGTGAGTATGAGCTAATGTTGTCAGGATAAGGTAATGAGCTATATGTTCAACTTGCTCCCTGGAATTGTATAAAAATACAATATGGATTACAAAAATAATAGATAGTGTATATCCAAATAAATACACATATCCCGTTTTAGGCTAATGTATAAAATCTTGGAGGTTTTGGGGAAGGATAACTTGAACATGACCCAAACGGCGCAAGTTCATCGCTCGGTCTCTTCTGCCATCTTCTGGTGGCTATGTATATTGCAGTGATAAATAGAAATTACCTAGATTATTAATACAGCACATAGAAAATCAGTGATCAACACAACCCTGTTCCAATACGATGACTCAATTTGTTTCCAACAGTTTATAGCCCAATACTTTTGAGTTAATAAAGCAAACAAAGTAGAACAGACCTGCCAAATTTTTCAGTGTAACCAGTTTTGCCCTGTTGTATGACGTGGATAAAGTCATGCGTGAGGATGAATGGCACACGCTCCCTCTTTATGCCAAACTTTGACTTGAAGTTGCCCAGAATGTGACCGAAGTCTATGTGGAAGAGCTGACGGGCAGAAACAAAGACAGTGAGCTCCAGCTTTTACTGCCTGCATGAAAAAGATTTATTTGCTGTTCCCCGATGATACCATCCACTCAATCCTCATATATTCAATACAATTTTTTTCCAACCTGTCCAGTGCTGCGGACCATGATGTTGTCACTGTGGCGGTCCCCAATGCCGAGGACGTATGTGGCTACACAGTAGCCTGCACATGACAGGGTGAACTCCTCAATGGCCCGATCAAGAGCATCGCTGTTCAAATGCAACAAATGTGTATTTTTCAGAAAAAGACATATATGAAGACCTATAATAAACGATAACACCACCGTACCCAGAGTTCCGTTCCTTGAGCCAGTTGAGCAGAGCATCCTTGTTAAATGCAGCAGTGGCTGCCACATTGGAGCTGGTCAACTGGATGTTGGCAATTGTGTCAGCGGATGACACAACCTCAATCAGCCCTGCCCGGTCACCTGTCGCTAGGCAACCATATGGTACTATCCTGTGTGAGACGAGGAGAAAGAAGCAGCTTTTAGGATGTGAATTTGTGAGATCACATGCACTTATAGTAAGACTTAGCCAATTGCTCATTTGACAGTGAAATAAGAGCGATGGAATACTGCTACTATGGTAGTGAAGTGTCTGCTCATTGTGACACATTCTGTGATTGTGTGCCACTGTGGGCTGCTGGGAAATGCGTGAACAATATTTAAAAAATATCAGCCAATGTTTTTTTTTTTTCAAGAAATGTCTCATTACGATCAGGAAAATTGATGTTGATGTCCCTAAATGTATTTTTGATGCAGATTTTTTTAAAAAATGGGCAACTTTTTAACAAGCACATCAGGTTTTTCCAGATATTACACACACTCACCTGAGATCTAGATTAGCCTCCTTCCATAGCAAATCCATTAACCTCAAAATCTGTAGTGTCAACATATCTTGTCTTAGGTCTGTTTTGGGGGTTTAAGAGATTTGATAGAAATAAAGTGTTAAAACTGTATGGTAGTTAAAAACTCTGCCCCAACCCTTCCTGACTTCTCCTACCATCCCCATTCTTGAAGATGATTCCCAATGTGTCTCCTGCCAGCAACTTGTTGTTGTAAACAATCCAGAGTGGCTTCATCTTGGAGTCCATGTAGCGACACTTTTCCACGCTGACATATAAGGACAGAGCATGTTAAAAAAGTGACAACGACACATTGCCGCACGTTCAAAGATTGTGCTCTCACTTCATGCCTGACAGCAGGACATTTGGATTTAGAGGAGAGTGCAGATCAGACAGAGTCTCCGAGTAGCCACTCTGCCTTAGGCAAGTCATCATGGCCTCCTTGGTCAACATTGCCTCCTTTGTCTTTCCCCGAGCATTCTTCATGGTTCCCAGCTTTATTAGCTCATTCACTGACTTTAGCTTACTCAGGGCTTCCACCTAGTTGGTGCAAATTAATTCAGGTAAGTCATGGTTTTGTTTTCTTATGCTGACATTTTTACCAATCCGCATACAAGTCATGTGTATTTTTAATTAGGAAATCATTGATTCCCACTGCTGAGTCTGTCAAGCATGATGATCTCCTTAAACACAGAGAGTCAGCAATATAATGATAACCCAGCATGTGTACTCTTCAAAACAGGAAGTGGCTAATGCATGACAGGGTAGAAGAGGAAGAAGGAGAACTTCCCAGGGACCCTCTGTCCAAGCAGTAGAAATGGCAAAGGTTAAAGGTCACAGGGTGATGCTATTGTCAGTGTGACAGGCTATAAATACCATAACTCTGATGCTATCGAGTTGGTAACAGATTTATTTTATTCTGGTCCACAGTTATATCTCATACATTAATGATGACATTCTCAATAAATCCTCTTTGAATCTTAAGAATATGATTACATTGCTATCGCGTGAGTTAAGATGTGTAAACAACAACAAAAAACATTTATACCTGTTTCTTGAGAACCTCAATATGAGGGATACTGCCTCTACAGTAGGCTTCGAGCATGAGGGCAAATTGAACTGAAACAGCAGGCATGTGGATTTCCGACCTATAGGTGGCAGCAGAGACGAAGCTTAATCAGCAAAAAAATGTGTTGCCCCACGACTTTCCAGTACACGTGGTAAGAAAGAAAACCAAAACATATCATCAACAACAACATCTCTCTTTAGAATGTAAACAAACAATACCTTAAATGCCAGAAGAGGAAGTGCCCTATTTTGCGATTTCCTTGGGCTCGCTCCAACAGGAAGTGGGTAAGGGCGCAGTCATAATAGGGCTCATAGCGCAACACCTGCACCAACTGAAGCAAGTACTGTGACAGCTCTTCGTTACTTAAGAAGAACAAGAGGGAAGGAAGAGTCAACATGAAGTCAAATTTTTACCCTAATGAAGAGTGAAAATTTGAGAGGAATAAAAACGACGTGCACACAAACATGATTATAGGGGAAGGCATTGGAAATGTTGACAAAAGTTTGTTTGTTTGTTTGTTGTTTGTTTGTTTATTGAACATATATAAAACATACAATAACAGATGACAAAATGCAAACAAAAATTATGAAAGGAAAATAAAAGTAAGTAATACAAACATCATCACAGTTATATGTTCAAAGGAGTAGGAAGAAGTATACAACTTATCTAGTCCTACCTCTTGTTGTGCAATAATGTATATTGATCATTTCCAATACCAAAGAAAAGGAAGAAATCTACATTTCATCAAATACTTTTACCTTTTGTGTACTATACTTATCTATTGATACACCTTTCGGTTTGTATATATATAATTGTTCTTTCTACTTTTTATATCAAATGACTCATATTCATCATACATACTGCATTTCTTGAATACATTCAATAAGTTGTTCAAAATCCAGAACAAGAACAAACCATTGTATTACTATATTTTATAAGTACCAGTATGTAAAATTTATCTTCTTAACTTTGTTTTATGTAGTTTTTTTGTACTAATCTTTTAAATTTGTTTTGAACTCGTTCAACGATTTACTCATTTTCAGATCCGTCTCAAGCTTACTCCACAGATCCTATTACTGATACACACCTTTGCTTGATGTTTGTTCTTGTTCTGGATTTTTTGTATTGATTAATACCTCTTAGATTATAACAACTATCTCTGATTTCAAAAAGCTTCTGAATATTTTGGCAAAGGAGATTGTTATGTGCTTTATACATTAATTGGGCAATTTTGAAGTCAACCAGGTCATAGAATTTCATTGTATTTGATTTGATGAATAGTGGATTTGTGGGTTCTATATATTTAGACCTATTGATTATTCTGATTGCTTTTTTCTGTAGTTTTAAGACAGGGAGTGTGTTTGATTTAAAGTGAAGGAAGATACAAAGGTACAATATTTAAACGATTATTTAGACTATTTATGCTTACCTCATATCATACAAGCAGCGTACAGCGTACTCTCGGACATATTGATCTGGATAGTTGAAATCCAGAAGCTCCAGTGCGTCTCTTGGACACAGTCTGGGCCAAATCTGAAGCAGTGCTTGCAGCTGAGAAGCACGCGCGCGCACACACACAGACACACACAGACACACACACACACGTAAAATCCAGATTATACAAACGCTTGAAACACTTGCCTATAGGCTGAGATCATGCAATGCTGTGATAATTTTTTTCCCAGTTAGAAATTATGATGATCATAATTATTTCGATTATTAGCATTTGTTAACTGCTTTCTCCAACTTGGTAAAATAATAACAATTCCCCATAGGATGACATTTGAATACAAAATAATCTAAACCACCGTGGACATCAGATGATTGGCACTTGTCATATTCCTCTTCAGTTTGTAATTTGTAATTTTTAGCCTTATTTGTTTTGAGTCATTTAAAAAAAAAATCCATTTGAGTTTATCAATAGTCATACATGAACGTTTTTAGGGCTGTCACTCATTATTTTTTTTGAATTGATTATTCTATCAATTATTCCATTAATTAATCAGCTCAAAATTTATTTTTGCAATACAGTTTATTGCGAAATACTTCGCCCCCACCCCGATATTAGATTATGAATCCATTATTGATGTTTATTTGGTATTATTTAAGGATTTAAAAAACAAAACAAAACAAAAAAAGCAACAAATGAGCAATATCTCATGATAGAGAGTGATGTCTTCAACAAACTATTTGAAACATGGAGCTACTTTCTGGGGCCTGAACCATGCAAAAGGCTACTCGTTTGATTCATACTTCTGAGGAAGCTTCATTTACAGATAATTCATACAATAGGTGCAAATAATGATTATTTTCAGAATAGATTCAAGTGACTATTATTTTGGACAAAAATGAATTATGATTCTGTCTGTAGCAGAAAAAAAGGAAAAAAATATTGATCATTGTTTTCCAAAGTACAAGCAAAAGTTTACAATTTTTAAAAACATTTTGATTCAACACAAAAGATATTCAGTCTGTGTTCATGAAGGACTGCAAAAATTGGAGATTATTTACTTTTGAGAGGCTGAAAAAGGTCTCGAAACGATGAATCAATTTTCAAAGTAATTGCTGAGGAAATTGATTAGGGGACAGTTGTTGATTAATTTTGACACTTCTACATTTATCACATGCAGGGCTAGGTCAGCGTGTTTACAGCGTGTTAATTTTTAATTTTTTTAAAACGAAATTTTAACTCAGTTTTATGTCAGTGGATTACAGTAATATGCTCTATTTTGTTTGCAGCTTCCCTTTTACATTTCTTTCACCATACTTACAGTAATTATTATACCATACTAGTATTTTCTTATATCAAACTCTGCTAAAAAAAACATTCTAGTCGGTAGGCATGTGGTGTGTGGTGTTTTTCTGTTTTTTCGTTTTTGCAAACCTGGGCCATGTCCTCATGTTTGCTCCACTTTACGGAGAGCAGCAGTTTGGGCAGGGACTGAGGGAAATTTTCTCGGCAGTCGTAGCGTAGTGTCCAGATCAAGTCCTTCTCATTTTCACACAGCTGAGAGAGAGGATCCCGTTCCATGATCTCCTTCAGCTCAATGTGGAACTTCTTACCTCCACGGCCCTGAAGAAAATGACGTAAAGTTAAGAGAGATGAGGATAGCAAATAGGAATTGGATCGAAAGGTGACTGCAGTTACCATCAATGCCAACCAGATGGCAGGAGTATATCAACATGGCCTATTTTTCCAAGTTTCCATGAATTTAAGAGATTAAAACAAACATGTCAAGGTAAAAAAAACCAAAAAACAAAACTACAAATATTTATTCCCCCTTTTACAATAGAGGTATTAAATTCAACACTTGCAGTTTAAAGATCACACATTACCTCACTGATTGAACATTACTAAAGAAATGCAGATCTGTATCTTATATTCATATATTCAGAGGGATACTTCACATTGGCAAATTGCGTTCAGGCATGCCAAACATAGGATTATGCAATGGGCTGTCGACGCCCAGGGGGCAGTTTTAGGTTGAGTGATACATAGGGCAGGAAAAAGAGCAGCTATTCTGATTGGAGTTTAGTTCCACCCGTTTCAAGCTAACTAATGGTTTTGAAAGGAAGAGTGTTATGTGTGATAGAGGGAGGGGCCATATTGAATAGCATCATTACTCGTGTCGTCTTATTTTGACCATTTTGCTTTATACATGCAACTACACCCGCTTTATATTAACTCACCATAGGTGCACAGTCACTTGCTCCGGCAATCTCTGCAGCCTTTTCCAGAATCTATAAACAAGTATGAATGACACACTCACCCAGATATCCGATAACCGTAATAACAAATAGAGTCCCTGAAAAAATGTTAACAGCCCTTGAACTTTTTCACATTTTGCCACCCTACAACCACAATCTTTAATGTTTTTAATTGAGATCTTAAATGATTGGCCAACACATAACTGTGAAGTGTAATGGATTTCTCTCTCTCTCTCTACATATGTATGGTGAGTTCCTTGGTTTTCATTATTCGCTAATGTTCTGTAACTGGACTTTATTTACAAATTAGGTGACTTATGAAAGAAACTGATTGTTGATTGTGATGCACACTGCACTTTTCAGATTTATTTTGCATAAAATTTGGAAAACCGAATTTCGTTCCACTCCACAATTAAGTGGTACTTTGCACGTGTGTGTGTGTGTGTGTGGGGGGGGGGGGTATGATTTACACATGTTATTTTTCAACAAAATTCACAAAGGTTTGTGTGATTCTAAAGTCACAACATGTGAAAAAGTTTAAGGGGTATGAATACATTTCCAAGGCATCGTAGGTACCATATGATCAACAGCACAGTTGCTTACTATGGTCTGACCTTGTCAAAAGGAGGGAAAATTATGGGATACGGTGAGTATTCTAGGAAATTGATGTGCAGGGCAGTGGCGTTTTCAGTGTATGGATTGGTCTGAATAGTTCCAATGGGGTTCAGCATCTCTTCGAGTTCATCTGTCCAAAACAACATAAAATAATTCATTTGTCAATTACTGAGCGAGCTTTTCATTGCAATAAAATATAAAGTAAACAAGTAAAATTTCATACCAGGAAATGAAGACCAGCAATGAAGGACGATATCTCCCATCTTAAGCTGACCTTTGTAGTCAAACACCATTGTGTTAACCCAGGCTATGGGGTAGTGCTAGGACACAAAGATGAAGTTATGAGTCAAGGGCAGTGGTCGGCAACCTTTTACACTTAAAGAGCCATTTCGACCCGGTTTCCACGGAAAAGACAACATTGGGAGCCACAAATACTTTTTAACATCAGAAATGGAGATGTTAGCTAATTTATCCATCCTTCCATTTTCTGATCCGCTTACCATCACGAGGCTTCTTTATATATATTTACACACACGCACACGCACACACACAGTGCAGTTTTGGTGTCGCTGAGCTTTCCGCACATGCCGCTTGTTAAATCTCCCCGCTGACACGTGAAGTGCGCGCAAATGTCTCTGAAGAAGGTGAATGCTGATCACCAAAATTGCACAAGGTCTGAAGAAAGAAGTTGTGGTATCGGGAGGCAAAATAAGGCCAGAGTGTAGTCAAACACTCTATTTTCTTAACAGGCTATTAACAGCGCAACACTAGTTCGTACAACGCACTACAGCCACCATTATGGAACTCCTCTCCTTCCTTTTTTATCTTGACAGTATCTTTATTGCAACACCGCCACCTAGTGTACAGTCAGAGAACATAACAGAAGTCATATGCGTTTTTAAAATAATAACATACTGTACAGTGCACTTCAATCGGACGCACACTTATAATTGATTTTCACAAGCTGCGCAGAGCCGCATGCGGGTCCGGAGCCGCGGGTTGTACACCAATGGTCAAGGGTATCGTAAACGTGGGAAAGTTGGTGAACCTGCTGACTTCTTACCACTTTCCCTGCTTTGCGAATGGTCTGGTACTTGTTTGGATGGGCGTTTTTGGTAGACTTCTGTTTCTTGACCTTATCCATGACGGCATAGATGGCGAAGCAGAGGCGTGTCATCCGCGGCAGGTCGCAGACTGAGATTTCAAACTCTAATGTGCTCTCTTTCCATGTGTGTTCGGAGCGGCCGTTGCTCTCACTGCTCACAGCTGGTTTGCACAGTAGCTCTGTTCCGTGAAAAAGACCAGCTCTGACCTGGACCTGGGCACCATCAGAAAAATACAGTTTGGTTTAATAACCGAATGATAACTAAAGAGTGGCGCTCGAGACACTGAATGTAAATAATCTGCATCATAGACGGTTACTATTTAGGTAAGTTCCAATGTGAATTTAATTGTGTCAATGTACACAAGCATAAAACCATTGCATTTTTAACTTCATTGTTATTAAGTTTTTTGCAGGTATTGACAATGTAAATTACTGTGATAGATGTGTGTTTAAAAAAAAAATAGTTTACCTTAGCAGTCTCCTCTGCATTCACCTTGCTGCCTTTCAATAGAACTATCTTAAAGGGGCTTGGCACGTCCCACACACAAGTCTGTGCTTGCTGTAGAAACAGAGAAATACAATGAATACAGCATCACAACATACTGTCCTATAGTATATGCATACATTCATCCATAGTACGTACATATTGTGTGTATGGGAGTGGCGGGCTGTATGTTGTGGTGGCGGGGTCATACTGGAAGCTAATTATGTTAAATATCAAGTGAACCGGGTTTGCAACTCAATGTACAATACGTTATATTTCCACAACTGCCATAACAAGTGTGTGTGTGTGTGTGGGGGGGGGGGGGGGGGGGGTTGTTTTTTTTAACATTTATTTAAAGCTACATCGGCTGTCTGCTAACTGAAAACACACTTTTTACTTGAATACCCGAGAAAGTTGTTGATGTGTTGTCAGGAGGGTATGAAGATGAAGTATCTAATTGGGGTGGGGAGAAAAACTTATATTGGTTTTGCATCTGAATCTTTGACTTTTGTGTTTGCAAAGGTTGCCTCTGGGTACTCAGGTTTCCTCGACATTCCCCCAAAATACTTGTTAGGTTAAGTGAGGACCCTAATTTTCCCACGTGTGTGAATGTTAGTGTGATGTGTGGTACTCAGTGATTGACTCAGTGGCCCAAAGACAGCTGGGATAGATTCCAGCCCACCTCTTACCCTGAACAGGATAAGTGATAAAAAACGAATAGAATTTTTTTTTTTAACTCATTCACTCCCAAAGACGTTTTTATATGTCTTTTCAGATTTGGTTTAGAATTGGCTGATACTGATTAAAGGATTGAGTGACAGGACTAATTTACAAAAGGGAGAACACAGAGATGTATTAACAAAGTGATTAAACATGCAAAGTCACACAAAACAAGGACTAGGACACGGCTGTATAAACACTGGTTCGTTTGAACAGAGTAATTATGTGTGCATAACTTGTATACTAGGTTATTGCAAAGAGCCATGACACACTGTACATATGGGCACACAAATTGCCTACATCCTCTGCCCTGACTCCCGAGCTCTCTTTTGCATGTTTTGAGAGTGGCTGCCTTTACAGCAGCTCCCATACTTTTCGTTCTTCAACTTTCTTCCTTTCATAACTTTGCTGCTGTACTGTATATTGGGAATTTCTCCATTGTGAGATGAATGAAGGTTTTCTTATTCTTATTCTTTTTGACAAACGCCCTTCTTTGTGTGGCTTTTTAGCCTGTGCCATGTTCCAAGCAAGTGCTTCATACATTTTGGGAACAACTGTATCCACTTCTTTGCCTAGTATATCCTACAGTGAAATATAATGGTAGGAGTATTATGGTGTGGGGAATCTTAAGTGCATTTGTAACTGGCAATGTTGTCGAGGTGGGAAGGAATACTGAAAAAAGAAGGATATTTGGGGATCTGGGAAGAAAATCTCAAGCAGCCAGCAGAAATACTGTGGACGCATCACAACCTTGTTTTCTAATATAAAAACGATGCAAAACATATAACATATGACGGTATATATCAGTCGCAGCAAGATGCAGTACATGTGTGTGAATGAGAGGGACCCAAGTACAAGAGTTACGGTAAGTTACAGGGAGAAGAGATAAAGAAGGTGGAGGATTTTAAGTACTTGGGGTCAACTCTCCAGAGCAATGGAGAGTGTGGAAAAGAGGTGATGAAGTGTGTACAGGCAGGCTGGAACGGCTGGAGAAAAGTGTTAGGTGTGATGTGCGATAGAAGAGTTTCAGCTAAGATGAAAGGCAAGGTGTATAAAACTGCGTTGAGACCAGCCATGCTGTTTGGACTTGAGACAGTGCCACTGAAGAAAAGAGGAAGCAGAGCTGGAGGTAGCAGAGATGAAGATGTTGAGGTTCTCTTTGGGAGCGACCAGGTTGGATAGGATCAGGAATGAGTACATCAGAGGGACAACTCATGTTAGAGGTTTTGGAGAGAAAGTCAGAGAGGCCAGACTGAGATGGTTTGAACATGTCCAGAGGAAAGAGAGTGAATATATTGGGAGAAGGTTGGACTCAATGGGGCATCAAATGGAAATAGAGCCTACGTCAGCTGTGTGAAAGGCTCCTCGGTGAATCACTACACTACCAATGCTGCACTAACAATGAATATTTTTGAAGAAGAAAAAAGAAAAACATCTGATAATTTTTTTTTTAGCTACATGAGAGTGAAGCATTGACTCATTGGCTCACCATGGGAATCCTTCTTTTAGGAGGTAGCGGCAAAGGTGGGTTGGAGGACTTGCGATTGATTACTGCTCCAATAGCACAAATTTCCTTTTCAAACATGGCCTTGACTGTGCTGGAGGAAACCAGGGTAAGGTGTGGGGATTCCTTCGCCTGCATGCAAGTGCGTATATACTACACACAAGAAAGGACAAGTGCAATTTCAATATTTTGTTTATTTATTTATAATTATTATTATTATAATATATATATATTTTTTTTAAATGACAACTGACAATGGAGTAAGGCTAATAATATATCTGACACATAATGAAAAAGTCCTGCGTACTTAGATGTAATAAGCAGAAATCCAATCCTCATCAACAAAAAAATAATAAAAAAACACAAAAGAAAAACATCAAACATCAGCCATAAGACAATCATATGGATATACATTCACCATTCACTTTGTATTTCTCCTTTATTTAAGTATGCAAGTTTGAAATCTCTCAAATTGTACCGCTGTTTTACTTTCTTTAGGGCATTTACATGCAAAAAAGCGTCTCTACTTACAAAATGTTCTACTGAAGAAATTTCTTCCAGAACCAATTAATTTCGTAAGTACTTTACACATTTAAGTACATTTACACTGTACTACATAAAATTTTCTCTCAAACCTACAAAAATATAAAATGCACTCACTGACCTTGTATTCACAGAGAGCATGGTCTCCACAGAGAAACTCCATGCAATGGCTGACTCTAAGTACATACTGTCCTCTCCATGCCTCCTCCTCATGCCCATGAGTGGTCAACCACTTCCGTACAGCCAGTTCCATCAGCTCGGCAGCATTGCAGGATGCAGGCACTTTCACACTGGCAGAATCCTTTAGGAAGAAAAAAAAAATGATTGTATTTATCATTGCAACAACAAGCAACTTGTAGTTCTACAGTATAATGTACATTCTGACATAATATGTAATATTTTGCATGCAGTGATATACAAACTAAAAATGAACTACTGAAGGCACGACACACAAACACTATACTACAAACTGGACTATAAAGTTGAACGTTAGGTCATTGACTTTACACACACCTTATGACAAGTGTGTGTGTGTGTGTGTGTGTGTGTGTGTGTGCGTGTGTGTGTGTGTGTGTGTGTATTGGAGACTTAACTCAGCCAGATGGCTCAATATGTTTTGAATGAAACAGGGAGGCTTACTGTTGTATTCTAATTATAGCTCAGTACTGACCCGATTCCTGAGATGGAATTATAATTTCCTGGTGATAGAATTGCATCAATTAACAAAATAGTATTGGGGATAATGCCTCACATACCACACGATTAAATGACGACGGCAACATAAAGAGAGACCAGAGGGTACATGGGCATGGCTAACAACTAAACAAGCCTCATGAAATCACTCAAGGAAGGCTCACCAATGAACAATGACCGTGCTCACTTCATAACAATACCACACTTCCTGAACATATAACTTATTGTGACTGGCTTTCCAAATAAAGACTTCCTGACAATTTTCACTTGAGCGCCTGAAAGAGAATACTGTAATGAACAAAGGCTTGAGTTAAGAAAAATTGAATGTGTCGAAAGAAAGGATAAAGCAAGTAACAATAAGTGAAATGCTGAAGGAAATGAAATCATGGACCACAGGCAGGGTTTCAGTCCACTGAGCTCCCTGTCAAATTCTGTGAGGTATAATTATGATGCGAGTTCTGACCCATTTAGCCTTGTCACATGACTTGCACGTTTTTCTCAGTTTGCAGTCATATGATGACATCGAGCAGAAAAAGCTGCTGTGTTGATTTTTGGCAAAAATAAATAAACAAACGATCTCCCTTTTGCATCATTTGTTGTCTCATGGTGCAGTCATGGTTATTTTTCTTCTTTTAATCTGATATTAGGATGAAGGACGATCTGCTGGTGACGGCATGTTGCGGTCTGCTGACTGGTTGACACTAGATGGTATTGTCTCGGAACAAACAAACACATGCCAAAAAGAGGAAACAAAAAAGCTGTCTGTTTTCCGTCCTTGTTCTTTTTTCCTCATTAGTGTGCCTCGTTATGCCACACAACATTTTCCGACATATTTACCCACTTATTGATTTAGCGGGCATGAAGACGCGATTGGCCATAGGTATGAATGTGGGTGGCTGTCTGTCTCAGTGAGAGCTCTGATTGGCTGACTCTGTCTAGTGTGAATGAGTGTGTGACAAGTTGTTTTGTCTATATCTGTTCTGCGATTGACTGGCAAGCCAGCTCGAATAGGTTCCGGTTTAGCGGCAATGCTAGCGGAATAGAGAACGAATAAATGGATGTTCAGTTTAAACATTAACTAAAACAGTGTTGTCACTTAATATACTCACACAAAATTCTGAAACATGACTTGCACTCACAAAGTTCTTACCTGAGATTGGTCAACGTGGATGATGACTTTTAAGTGAGCTGAGCGGTCATTGAGTCCATCATTGATGATCCTTGGCTCAAGCTGTGGGGAAAAACATGCACGCAGCCACTCTGTCCACGTCATCATCTGGAGACGTTGCATTCTCTCTTCACTGATGCGAGACATTTTACTGCGAAAGTCCTTTACTTCCTGGTCATTCATGCCGTCAAGTTCATGAAGGCCTAGTTGAGAATGTGGAACAAAAGAATTTGCACTTACCATACAAAAATGCTTCTAAAAAAGTACAATTGGTAAGCACTAGCACAAGCCTGTACATTACATGAAGTCATATAAAATTTAAATTACGGTACATACACATTGCATAAACAGTTGCAATTTATCTATTGTCCAGTGTGCATCAAATTTTCTCCATTTTGAGCACCAACTGCTGATTCATATTGGACACTCCTCAGTGAGACTCTCAAATGATTATCGAGCTAAATCTCCCTTTTCCCTTCACCATAAAGAAACTAAGATGAGGACTTACTGGTAAGATATTGCCTTCCAACATACTGCTCTTGTTTAGTTGCTCAACATACATACACGTGCACATATGCAAGCACACTAAATAATCCTCTGTATTAGTCCCTATGGTGGCAGGTGGAGAGACGCTTTCAAAGGCTTATTTTATTTTGTACTTTGAATTTGACCTCACGAGGTCCTGTTTCAGGCTATGGATGGGGTGGACGTCGCCCGCAGGCCATAGAATGCCCATGTCTGATTTGATTCCTTAGATGGCACCGGAGCAGAAGAGAGCCTCTGCTGTCGAACTATAGAGAGCAAGAAGCACGCAGAGAACAAATGCTCTCTACAGACATACTGCATGTGATTTTATTCATTCTGACCTCTCACAAAACTTATCATACATAGCATCCAGAATGTACCGTATTTTCCGCACAGTAAGACGCACCTAAAAGCATTCAATGTTCTCAAAAGCCGACAGTGCGCCTTATAATCCGATGCGCTTTTTATAAATAAAGCTGTATTGTATTGTTGTATTGTATTCCTATAGCGTAGCTCCATCTAGTGGATGCATAACGCAACTGCATCCATTATTATAGCTTCTATTCTATGCGCCTTATAATGCGGTGCACCCTATATATGAAAACTGTTTTAAAATAGGCCATATATTGAAGGTGCACCTTATACGCCGAACCGCCTTGTAGTGCCCAAAATACGGTAAATCAATTAATAGATGGAGTATATTTCCCCTGGTTCATGCCAATTAACTTCTTTTTCATTTTTTATTTGCATGTGATCATTTTATACTTTTCGCTTCAACTTCACCATATCACAAATGAGTAATTTTAGAGCCACAAACACCTCTTTGGCCCTTATTGTACAATAAGATGAACAAAAGTTAGAATTACAAACTCAGTCTCTCATTATTTTACTGAAACAATAGCCTCCAAAATGTGCTGGAGCTAAATGCCAGAGGTGCTGCTTGGGTGATTAAACCTTCTCACCCTGCTCTCTGTTGAGCACTTGATCACTCCATTTTACTAAAGAGGTTCAGCACAATACTCCCTTCCTAATGAAAACAACACGCTGATATTTAAAGCCATTTAACTTCCGAATTACGCCTTGCTTTGATGGAATGTTTCTGCTCCACCTCACCTACTTTTACACTAGACTGACATACAGTAGTAAAAGTGTTTTTTTTGCCCCTTTTTTAAACAATTTCCAAGTACAGAAAACATTAACAAAACAATGTCCATTTCTTGTATCTTGTGAATTGATCCTTTTGTCCTATTGCCACATTTTAGGCTTCAAACAAAGATAAAAAAAACCAAATAATTAAAAACAATCTTTTTGTGAAGAATCAACACCAAGTGGGACACAATCGTGAAATGGAACGAAATTCATATATTTTTAACTTTTTTTTTAGAAATGGGGAAAAAAAAACTGTAAAGTGGGGCATGCAATATTATTCGAACTCTTGACTGTCAGTGCAGCCAACACACTTCAGAAGTTCCCTGATGATTTCGTAATGATCCCATGTAGACTTAAATGAGATGATGATAGAGTCCACCTATGTGTAATCTAATCTCAGTATGAATGCACCTGGTCTGTGAGGTCTCAGGGGTATGTTAAAAGAATATTGGGGAGCAAAGAGCATCATAAAGACTGTTCTGTTTTCCCCACAGTGAATATAAGTTTCACTTGTATAAACGTATTCACAAATTTCATACAAACAAAGGCGTATTATCCAACCCATTAAGCAGGCCATTGACAAATTTGTTCAACCACGATGTAGGTTGCCACAATCCAACTACGTCTCCCATGATGCTAGGGTACGATGCCCATAACCATGTACGCACCAACTACTTAGCTTCCCTCTGTGTTCAAAAAGTGTATTTTTAATCTTCTACTCTATGTAGATGTGGGTTGCAAATTTTTGCTGCTGGAGTACTGAGTCGCCCTGATCATAGTACATTTATACTTGGGGAAGCATTATCTTGAGCAGACATGCAACAACAGCGCTTTGCTTTAGAAGGGCCCCTGATTGGAGAAAGCTACAGACGGGACTGCTGGCTGATAGATAAGTGTGCTAATTTCTGTGGCAGTGCCACAGGGGAGGAAGTGCTCAAGGCATTTGGTGATCTGGGACTGATTTATGAACTATGAACTCTAAAGTGACTTAATTATTTTAAATCAGACATAGAGTGATCTGTGTGAGAGCTTGAATTTAGTAAAGATGTCTTACCCTTGCCAATAAGTATGCCTATTTTTGAATCCAGCAGCCGTTCTGCTTGGCTGCAGTTGCGGGTCACCAACTTGAGTACCGGTAAGAAGGGACGAACGTCACAAAGTCTCCGGGTTTCATCTTCCAGTTCTTCGTGTACGGCAGTCTGGTTGACACACTCGAACATGTGGCTTTCCATCTCGCCCAAGGCAGGAAACAATGGGAATGTCTGAGCTTGTTTCCATAAGAGCTACAGGGAAGAGGAAGAATGAACTGAGAACTGGGCGATCTTGTCTTTTTCTAACTTTAGGACACAAAACAAGGGAGACAAAATTCTACAACACATCACATCCAAGACTGGTTTAATAATGATTGTGTGAAGACAAACAAGCTCTTCTTACCAGTTTGATATGTTGAAAGGTCGCCTCGCGAGGAACGTCCATTTGAATGTAGATACCGGTGGGAAGGAGGAAGTCCACCGTGATTTGGTCCGGGGCATGGCCAGCCAAGGGCGAGTGGTCTGCCCATATGTCCAGGAGGTCTGTCATGGCTGGAGGCATGGCAAGGGGCACCACACACCACCTCAACCATAAGGACCTGGAGAGCAGTCAAAGAAAGATGTGTGTTTATTCTTTTTGCCCGTATGTGTGTTCAAACCTAATTTTTGTGAGGTATTAAAAAACAAAAAAGGTTCAAATGTCATATCAGGAACAAATAAAGTTATTATTTGGGCAGAACTATTGATAAATACTGGTAGTCACCTCAATTAAGTAGTTCAGGAACAAGTGGCATTTCAAACACAATGTTGCAAATGTAATCAGAGTAAACATGGCTCAGAATCATTCTACAAACATCAAACAACTGCTCCTTAAGATTCTTCTTGTTTGCTATAGCCGGAGAGTAAGTTTGGAAGATGTCTTTCGTTAACAACAACAAAACGCCAAGGCACAATAATTCAATGCTCCAGTGCACCCACGGAAGCTGGTGGATTTAACTTGGGATATGGCCAGTGCACAGCGGAATGTCCACTAAGCAAACAAAACAGGTCAGCCAGCCCTTACCACATTCGAAACTAGTCCTCATGCAGACAACACAGGCAAACACCACGTAAAATATCTACAATCATGGACAGATGATGCATACACACACTATACAGGTACTTTAAATGTTTGGCATATAACACAGAGGCACACGCCATGTCACAAAGCAGTAAAAACAATTATTGGTGGGTGGATGGGGGAACAAAATCTTTCACAGATGAACTGTGTTCAAATTTTAGAGGCCACCAAATGATGCTTTAGGGTTGAGATTAAAACCTATGAGAAAATATAAACCCAGTCACATGTGGATGCGGGAACTCAAATTCAAGGAGTTTCTACTGAGTTGCACCAAGTGGACATCCTACTGCTCTCAATTTGTGCTTCTTCAACCACACCACTTCCACCTGCTCTTTTCCTCATTAGCTTGCCCTCAGATGGTCCTGCACATTAACTTCGCCACAGGACCATTTCGGCTCAATCAGCCCATTGGAAATGACAGGCCTGATTGCCTCTAATGTTCTTTCCTCTCCAAGCTAAGTGCTTGATCTACCAGCAGATGAGCTGCTGTTATGCCACGTGTCTGAAGATGGTGCAATATCTGCTGTGCGCTTGGAACCACTTGCCATTATCAACTGTACAAATGGAGATAATGTAAAGTGTGTGCTTGTGTGTTGTTCCAACAGTCGATTGCTCAGTGAACCTCTCTAGAGCAGGGGTCCCCAACCTTTTTTGCCCCACGGACCGGTTAAAGTCAGACAATATTTTCAGGGACCGGCATTTAAGGTGTGGCGAATTAATACAACAAAATAATATGGTATGAGCTGCATGAAAACTGTGGTGTTTTCGAAATATAATAATAAACACAAGTAGCGTCTAATCTGGTCGCAACACTCTTATCGCTCTGGTAATGTTTAATGCCTTCAAAATACGATACAACGCAAATTCAAAGTGCATGAAAATGACGACTCACCACAGCCCCGAGCTTGATTTTCTGCAATCAGACAGTACCATCTCGGGGTAATAGGAGACAATGACACCTCAAGTGTGTGGTTTATGTCCAGTCTACTTCGTAATTTTGTTTTAGTCGCCGTTGCTGCAGAAACTCCCCACTTCACACAGGTAGGATGTCGGAAATAGCAACAGTGCTATTGTGGCGATCTCAGAGTATTCAGCCATAACTTTGATCCAGTTGTTTCGAACGTACTTTTAAGGCCGCTGTCATTTGTGATCTCCAAGCAGCATTTTTACTCATTTTGCGGGCTTTAGTGTTTTGTTTTTAAGCGTCATTGGTCACGTGACCGAGAAGTGTGGCTTGACGTGAGTCAAGCGTGACACAGACGGATGTAAAAGAGAATCCGGTAATTTTTCAAAATAAAACATCTTTCGTGTTCCGAAATAAATAAAACAGAAATAAGGCAAGTTCTTTCTGTGCGGCCCGGTACCAAATGCCCTGCGGACCGGTACCGGTCCGCGGACCGGCGGTTGGGGACCCCTGCTCTAGAGGGTCTCCGCGTGGGATCATGGTCATAGATAATCAAGTAAATAAAACAGATAAAACACACACAAGACTACGCTAGGTTCTAGTTTTGGATGAAACAACCTGAAAGTCCCAATCATCGATTGTGTTAAGCCAGTTGGAAACAGGAAAAATAAACAGACTTTTTAATTTTCTTAGAGTGCAGGATTACACAGACGAAAAGAAACATGGTCTGAGTGATTTTTCCACAAAACAAAAGGACACTTGAACAAGATGTGCATGCGTACGTCTGGGCTTGTTAATTATAGGCTTCATGAATGACAGTTTCACACAAGACAGCTTGATGGGTGTCTGCTCATGCTGTGATGCCACCACACTCTGTGCCTCTCTGTCTCATATACACATGGGTGCATGCATACACCCACACAAGTGAGAATGCGATGGCAGAAAGACTGAGGTCTGCTAAAAAGGTCGAAGTTATTGGTTTTCACAGTTACACAGTGAAGAATATAGATTTGATTTCTGAAAGCACGAGTTAATAAACTGTTGAAAAAAATACTTGGGGATATGAATACAAAATATATCTTTCTGATAATTTCCAATACTTATTTAAACTAGTGCCAAAAAAGGAGAGCAGTGGGAAATGGCCATCTGCAGGTATCAACCTAGGGCCGCTAACTGCTGAGCCCCAACAAAACAAAACTGGAAGTTGATGCTAGTATGAATAGAAGATGTTGCAGAGATGATGTGGATAATTCCCCCCATCTGTGGTTCCTTCTCAAGGTTTTTTCTTCTTTTTTTTGTCTGTATGGGGTTTTTGAGTTTTTCCATGACCTCAGTGGATTTTACTATTTGTCAACTGTGGGCCTGTAAAGCCCTCAAAAAGCGATTTTGTGATTTAGGGCTAAAGAAATAACTGCGACTTGACCTGTGTCCTGGTCTGCATTTGTGTACGCAATTGCTGAAGAAATATCACCAAAGCAGTGTGTTTGTGTGCGTAAACAGTAATAAAGTGTCTTGTGACACACTTCTTCCATAGTGTGTTCAATATAACTTCACAACAACTGATTCACCTGACAACAAACAAGGCACTCTCCCGTAAATGAGCGATGACAAACATACTGGCAATATTGCGGCTGCTTGTGTCAGCAAAGTGCGACTGTGTGTGCACGTGTGACTGAGTGTAGGTGGAATGTGAAAAACAGAAGGCTCTGCAGAGGTCATGTTGACGGCATGTGCGATGAAGATACCTCCAATGTTGCTCAAAAAAAAAAAATGTGACTGACTGACTGGAACAATGACAAGCAACCATTGGTCCCAATAAAGAAAACCCCTGTAGTTCAATGATGATAGGGACAGATCCATGCCAAGAATAGCCCCCCCCCCAAAAAAACCTATATATAATATATATATATATGCATTACAATGGCTGACTGGCGAATTGGCATTCTGTAAATGACGTGATTGCAGAACAAAAACATTTTTGTTGTTAAGCGAGTTGCTATGGGTCTAACTATGACGGGTGGGTTGCGTTTGTTAAAAAAAAAAAGAATCAAAACAAAACAAAAAACCCTCACGAAAGTGTGCTTGAAATAGTTTTATTTATTTATGGTGTTACTCAAAAGATGGTTGGCCAAGTTTACTTCTCACTTGACCTTAAAAAATAAATGGAAACTAGATGATTTGCAAAGAAAATATAAAAAGAACTGAAGGTGCAAAAATGCTGGCGTGTACGTCACTGCTTTACAACTCATAGAAATATTGATTGTCAAGCTAGACAAGACCTCCATCGTATGTTAGCTTGAGAAAAAAATCAAACCGATGCCGTGAAGGCTCTCACTAACTTCCACAAAGAACCTGGGTTAAACTTAGCTCCTCCCTGAACTACAGAGATCTGGGAACAGTAAGAATGCATCACTTCAACATACTCCCTTGACAACAAGTGTGTGTGTGTTTTTGTGTATTTAGTTGTGAATGATTACACAATGTGTCTTGAGTATTTTGTTTTTGTCATTCTGTTGTGGGATAACGTTAAAACCATTAGTTAGTGTGTGTGGTATAGATCTATGAGGGTTCCCTTTCTATTCATGACTGCCTAACTTCATTAATTTTCAACTCAGCTGATATAGTGCCAGACCATTAGATGTCCTAATGTCATTCAGACACAAACTTCGTCCCAATACAGACTGTTACAATCTGTCAGGGAGTCTTTCATCAGGGTGTCACAAATAACAGGACTGTATGTTGATGCTTTAAATTAGCTGTCTTGAACGATTTTGGCTGTTACTTTCAAGCAGTTTGTTTTAGGGTGTCAGTGTGCCAACAAAGAAAATTATATTTGCTCTCTTCCTCAATAAACTTTCCTGAATATTCATATTCTGACTATTTTCTTACTCCTTGTGGTTGACAAGTTTAACAGCACCACTTCCCCATGGGATATTAGTGTCAGCTAAAAATAAGACCTGATTTATTTGTTTCATTCAGTGGTCCTGCATTTCTTTCAAAACAGAACAAAAAAAAAATAAACGAAAGACAGAAAATGGTCTTGTGTCAGTCAAGAAGTTTGAGTTTCAATAAGGACCTATAGGAGCGAGAGGCCTAAGTGATTTTTTTACTTCAGTTAAAATTATTATTTGTGATCTCGACTTATATATATTTGTAAAGCAATGGATGAACGTATGTAAATGTTGAGGTATGTAACACACGACTGAGAAAAAAAAAAATGAAACACATGCCAGGCCTGTGATTCAGCTCTCATCATTTCTTTATGAATGACTTATCGGGACTTTTTCACCGGCTGTTATTTGTCACTCACTTCCTGTCTGGTGTCGCTGCTTCCTTCCTGAGTGTGGGTGTGTGCCTCTGTGTCACCGGAGATGGTTGGTGTAATATGATGTGTGATCCAGATATCTTTGAGCCAAGTGCATACAGTGTGCCAATACAGAAATACACTTTGTCCCCAAATCCATATTATCAAATGTGTTGACTACTTAACTGATAGTGACATCCGAATTTCACAGCTTACTGTGTGTTTTAGATGATTCTAAAAAAAAGTAAAACATAGCAAGAAAGAAAGAAAATGAATCAGACAATCCGCTCAGGGGCACAGTTGTATCTCTCCTTGCGTGCATGCAGGTGAATGATCTATCAATATGGTGCGCAACAAAATATACAACAGTGTGTAAATTGAATTCCTTCTTCAAGTATCACAATGACAATTAAAAAAAAAATCTTCCAGCGTTGTCCTCTGAATAAACAGTTTATTCATCCATTTGTTAGTGAGAGTTTGTTGAATGTTGTGGTCGACTCCATTGTATCTACTCCATTGTGTCATTTTGGAGCTCTTGGTAACTGAGCACCAAAGAGTGAGCACTCAAGTAAAAAAACAAAACAAAACAAAAAAACATTTCAACACTTAAATAAGAATTTGAGTTGCATTACAAGCAACATTTTCTGTCAACTTCGGCATCATTGTGAAGATGTGCACAGCTATAATCAATTCATTAGTTGTATCTGGGATTCAGGGAATGGCTTCTTTGATTAGCTGACAGATTTTAACTAAAAATATCTGTGATGTTTCAAACTGCGTCACTTCCCTAAATGAAAATTCGACTTAAAAAAATGCAACTCCAACATGAGAAGTGAAAAACAGTGTAGGCAGTAGAATGGGGAATGAACTGCAGTCATCAATTGTTTTTCCCAATAATTTTCTTTCTGACAGAAGATTTTACAGGTGTTTTGAGTGCTCATTCCATTGTTTGTAGAGAACCCCACCCAGATGGCGGCCACTTGTTACGCTGCTACTGTGAGATCAACATGAATGTGAGGGTAGATGTTACGGTAACAACGACATTAAAAATAGAGCGAAAGGATGTGAGAGACATTTTTAAATGAATGTTTCATCCCTCAAGGCGAAAATTCAATTTCAATTCTGCAGAGATTGATGTGTGACAGATGAGAAAGAGAGATGAGAGAAAAGCCACAGTTTGAATATGTAACACAATGAAGTAACTGTAATGGGTGGACCAAACTGGGAAGAGCGTCCACAATAAGGCTCTGTTTTTAGCAAGTGTGTGTATGTGAACATGCGTGCCAGCGAGGACAGTCCCGTGCCCTGCACAAACACTGCCCTTGTGTTGCCCTTGCCTCACCCATCTACCCCTCCTTACAACGTTTCTCTCTCGGACACAAACACGGACACACAAAATCCAACCAGCTTGGCCTCAGACACACACACACACACACACACACACACACACACACACACACACACACACACACACACACACACACACACACACACACACACACACAGAGCTGGCTCGAGGGGGCAAAGGGGGCACATGGCAATCACACGGCCCCACCTCACCCCAGTCCCCCCACAAAAACTATTTACACTCACATGACCTCCTGTATTTTGCAGTGTAGATTTCAACGGCCTCGGGTGGCTTACACCCACATTCAGGACCTTACAGCACACACAAACTCACAACCAATAGAGTCACAGGCACATGTAAACAACCTGATTTTCAACAGAAGCTCTGTCAATTATTATTAACATCATAGTTTATGCTGCAGCCAACGCGACAGAAATACGATGAGTTGTAGAATATACACATCAAACACAACACTGTGAAAAGCTAATGGCCCTTCAAACACTCGTCATACGGAAGGTCATTATTCAAATCGAAATGACACATGAGAGCGAGGAGCAAATTCACACACAAAAGATAGTCTTGTCAATTTGAGGCTGGAAAAACAAGAGGCAATAAATGTCCTCTGCTAAATCATAACTCAAATGGCTGATCAAAAGTATGAAATTAATAGCAAATTATCGCCAATGTCCTACTTGCCATAGTGACAATATTAAGTGTGACTATTTAATTCAGTGATAACAGACAGCAAGCACAAGGACCGAAGCGGTCCTAACGCTTTGGATGGAGGCTGATAACAATTTAGTTTGGCATTTGACACAACAGTTTCTTTCTGCAAACAGGAATCTGTTTTCTTGGAAAACATTTACCGGTAAATCTATCATTGAGGTTTACATTTATTAGTAGCAGGTGATATATTTCATTCACGAGACAATCTCTTTCTCAATTGTTTCCTCAAGAATAATTATAGCAGCATTGGGAAAAAAATAAAATGAAATCTGAACTGGGAGTATGCAGGGGGTCAACTGTAATTTGTTTCAATTAAATTCACATATTAAAACAGTTAAAAGCAGTTTGAATTCATTCCACATAGTTTACGTAGACACCATTTCTTACATCTTCATAAAAGCAATGAATTTAAGGGAAGGCACATCATGGCACCAGTTAGGACGCTAAGAAATATTAGCTTCAACACCGATCAGATTGCCTGGATCAGATCGGCCAATATTTAGAATTTTTTTTTTCTTTATGCAATACATGACGGTAACAACGACATTAAAAATAGAGCGAAAGGATGTGAGAGACATTTTTAAATGAATGTTTCATCCCTCAAGGCGAAAATTCAATTTCAATTCTGCAGAGATTGATGTGTGACAGATGAGAAAGAGAGATGAGAGAAAAGCCACAGTTTGAATATGTAACACAATGAAGTAACTGTAATGGGTGGACCAAACTGGGAAGAGCGTCCACAATAAGGCTCTGTTTTTAGCAAGTGTGTGTATGTGAACATGCGTGCCAGCGAGGACAGTCCCGTGCCCTGCACAAACACTGCCCTTGTGTTGCCCTTGCCTCACCCATCTACCCCTCCTTACAACGTTTCTCTCTCGGACACAAACACGGACACACAAAATCCAACCAGCTTGGCCTCAGACACACACACACACACACACACACACACACACACACACACACACACACACACACACACACACCCACCCACACACACACACACACACACACACACACACAGAGCTGGCTCGAGGGGGCAAAGGGGTCACATGGCAATCACACGGCCCCACCTCACCCCAGTCCCCCCACAAAAACTATTTACACTCACATGACCTCCTGTATTTTGCAGTGTAGATTTCAACGGCCTCGGGTGGCTTACACCCACATTCAGGACCTTACAGCACACACACACACACACACACACACACACACACAGAGCTGGCTCGAGGGGGCAAAGGGGTCACATGGCAATCACACGGCCCCACCTCACCCCAGTCCCCCCACAAAAACTATTTACACTCACATGACCTCCTGTATTTTGCAGTGTAGATTTCAACGGCCTCGGGTGGCTTACACCCACATTCAGGACCTTACAGCACACACAAACTCACAACCAATAGAGTCACAGGCACATGTAAACAACCTGATTTTCAACAGAAGCTCTGTCAATTATTATTAACATCATAGTTTATGCTGCAGCCAACGCGACAGAAATACGATGAGTTGTAGAATATACACATCAAACACAACACTGTGAAAAGCTAATGGCCCTTCAAACACTCGTCATACGGAAGGTCATTATTCAAATCGAAATGACACATGAGAGCGAGGAGCAAATTCACACACAAAAGATAGTCTTGTCAATTTGAGGCTGGAAAAACAAGAGGCAATAAATGTCCTCTGCTAAATCATAACTCAAATGGCTGATCAAAAGTATGAAATTAATAGCAAATTATCGCCAATGTCCTACTTGCCATAGTGACAATATTAAGTGTGACTATTTAATTCAGTGATAACAGACAGCAAGCACAAGGACCGAAGCGGTCCTAACGCTTTGGATGGAGGCTGATAACAATTTAGTTTGGCATTTGACACAACAGTTTCTTTCTGCAAACAGGAATCTGTTTTCTTGGAAAACATTTACCGGTAAATCTATCATTGAGGTTTACATTTATTAGTAGCAGGTGATATATTTCATTCACGAGACAATCTCTTTCTCAATTGTTTCCTCAAGAATAATTATAGCAGCATTGGGAAAAAAATAAAATGAAATCTGAACTGGGAGTATGCAGGGGGTCAACTGTAATTTGTTTCAATTAAATTCACATATTAAAACAGTTAAAAGCAGTTTGAATTCATTCCACATAGTTTACGTAGACACCATTTCTTACATCTTCATAAAAGCAATGAATTTAAGGGAAGGCACATCATGGCACCAGTTAGGACGCTAAGAAATATTAGCTTCAACACCGATCAGATTGCCTGGATCAGATCGGCCAATATTTAGAATTTTTTTTTTCTTTATGCAATACATGCATTCGGGACATATATACACTAGCCTCCAAAAATATTAGACCAGTAAAGACAATTCCTTCATTTTCGCCGAAGACTGAGAAAAATTGGGCTTTTATTCCCAGGGCTTTAAATTTCAATCTGACAAAACGCCTGAACATTTGGTGCACAGGGATCAGAACACAAAGATTAAAAATAGACTAAAGTGAACAAGACTTAATATTTTATTGCAAATACTTTGTGTACAGTTTGTAATGACTGAATCCAGCTTGTGACCAGCTGACATCCCCACACTGACATTCTTCTTTTGTGATGCTTTACCAGAATTTCACTGCAGCATTCACACATGCCACTTCTGGAGATTGACTTGAAATTGACTGTCAGTCGAAAACCTGTACTATATTTTACCTTAATGAGTGGTTTGGCTCATTATCTTACTGCATGACGTGATCTCCCAATCAGGGGGATGCTGCTCCTCCTTTAAAATTGGCAGACAAAAAGTTTTGCTCGATGTAGATCAAGTTGTACTGCTGCAATCATCCCGTTTAACATGAAGGCTAACTAATGAACCTGTCCCAAAAGTAGCCATGCAAGCCAAAACTGTAACTTAACCTCCTAATGATCTTGTGTGTTTTGGGATTATGAGCAGATGTCACCTTTCCGCAAATTTAACATTAACATCGCCTTGTTAGAGTTTCATCTCTACCCCATATCAGAAAGTGAGTGGAGATATTCATTGCTGTTTATTGTTCGAATCATCAGTGTAATAGCTCGGTCACATGCCTCTCTACTGCCCGCCACCCCACACGGAAAAAAAAAGGGGGGGTTTGTATCGGAAGCATAATGTAAATACACAGACATCTAAGAGGAAATGTTAATCTATTGTCTGTTATTCATCTTTTGATGTCTTCACTGTATTTACATTACTTGGACGTTAATGACTGCCTGAAGTCTGGAGCCCTTGGTTTTCACCCATTTCCTTCTTGGCGCTGCCTTCGGCTACTGCATGTTGCTTTGGAGTCTGTCTTTCTAAAGGCTTGTTTTTGACAACTAAAATCAAATCTCTACTCGGTTTAAACTCAGGTTATTGGCTTTGGCCATTGAAGGATAAATAAATCATTTGTGGTGGTTGTATCACGGTAATGGGACTGCTGGGAATATGTGCACATCATCAAAAGTGCTTTGTCAGCATCACCACCAGTGCAGAGAAGCATCGTTAGATATGATTGATAACCACATCAGAGATGCAAGACACACGGACATGGAAAAAAAAATAGTACCAACAAAAGAAAAGACAAACAACAATCGGGTACTTAAAAATAGGAAGGTTAAAAATAGGTTAAACCATACTGTAAATGTAATTCCAGTTTCAACTGAATATCAACCATTGGTCATGCCATGTCACAGTGAAAGGATGGGACAGATAAAAATCACACTAAATCGGCGCATTGAATTGGGGGCAGCTTCCAAACACTGCGCTAAGTTTTCAGTATTGGTCTCTCAGCATCTTGCTAAACCACCATTCATCTCAGTTCGAGACAAAGGGCCCCACATGGCTAATGAATGACACACACACACACACACACACACACACACACACACACACACACACACACACACACACACACACACACACACACACACACACAGATGTACACAAGCTCAGAAAGGGCTGACTTTTCCTGCTAGAGGTGACTGGGTTGCTGGGAGTATGCAGCAACATTACAAAACGATCTATCTGTCATGACTGCTCGAGACAACAAACACTCACGCAAACCGCCCGTTCTAAAGCATGTCTTATACACCATGTGTAATTATGTGCAACCCCTGTCATATTCTGGTCACAAGATGGAAAAAAAAAAAAAGAGGAAAGAAAACCACCCAAATAATAACGCACTGAGGGGCGTGCTTTCTTAGAATTGTGTTGCAGGGTTGTATGGCTTCTTGCTGATATTTAGAAAATTTAAAAAAAATGACTGATCAACTTCTTGGTCATGTTGGTCCATTTGAGCCAAAAAAAAAAAGATATTTGTGTGTGTGTATCTTATACTTATAACACTAGGCAAATATGGCGATAAGATTGTGCTGTGCTGCTCTTTGCATGTGGCCAGTCTTGGTGAAAGGGTTCATCCAACAGCAAGTTTGGAAATATATCCAGTCGAACCTCGTTATAACGAAACAAATCTACGTTATAATGGTCTTTTGTTGTAACCATTTCCAATAGAATTTGCAAATCGCAATCATGTAGTCTGAGCTCGGAATAAGCATGTGCCACCTTGCACGCATTCTCTGCCTGTCAGGGCAAAGTCTTTTCTGTGGAATCAAGCAAAGTCAGTACCTCTTTTAGCACTTTCACATGCAGAAAGTGGCAGTATCACAATAGGTAATGTAGATGCACACATCTGGCACGTCTTACCTGCTATTAGCCCAAGTTCCTTATATTCTATGCCCCTGATGATTGCTGCGGTTTTCTATAGAGTGGCTGAAAAGCTGCATCTGATGGGTGAGAAGAGGAAAGATAGTTATGAGTTGGTGAGGGTTAATTTGATTTAGTCTTATTGACACATATTTCAAGTGACAAATGGCCAACATGACTGTGTTGTCACAGAACACCTGAAACAATCCACATCTACCGATTTCCAAAATGCAAGTAAATGACTACGAGTGTCAACAGATGGCAGTGACAATACCAAGACAAGGCCACGGAAAATCCTACTGGACCCCCCATACCCTGCCCACCACCTTTTCCAGCTACTCCCCTCAGGCAAGCACTACCGATCCATGCGCACCAAATCCAGCAGACATTCAAACAGCTTCTTCCCTGTAGCCATTAACTCCCTAAATAGTAACCCAAATCTACCTATATAGTGGCTCTTTGCAATTTTGCACACCCCTGTGAAACAGCATTACCGCAATAATCATTGTAGCTCCATATGTGTACTTACTTGAACCATTGTCACTGATCTCTATTCCACAGCACCAGACACTTTCAAGCGCTCAAGGACTTCTGTACAATTGCACACTTAAACTTGCTCTACAAATACTGCTACCGGTCACTTGAAAATGGTGTAATGATTATCTGCACCAACTGCACAATTGTTATAGTGTTGTATTCTACCACGGATCACTTTAGCTCTGCTTGATACTTTTCACATTGTCTCACAGCTGTCATTGGGTGATACTACCACACAACGGTACCCTTACATTACGGAATGTCTTTCCATACTTATGTCATGTCCTTGTTTATCGTAGTTGCTTGTTATTGATGATACGAGGGTAGCTTGTCCTACCGGAGACAAATTCCTTGTGTGTTTTACATACTTGGCCAATAAAGATGATTCTGATTCTGATATCAGAAGCAAATAATAAATAATGCAAATACAGTATTCAAACTTACATAACCTTGAATTGGCATGTGATGACTTTTCTCCCATTGATTTACTCAAGGGTAAACTTCACATTATACTTCAATGGCCGCCAATGACAATAAATTACCCTGTACAGTGGAATCTCGGTTTTCGCATGCCCGAGATTTCGTACGTTTCAGTTTTAACAACTTTTTTCAAACTAATGTTGCAGTTTTCCTAAATTCGCTCCATTTATGTACCAAAACCGCATTGCTCTGGCACTTACTAGCCATAGAGCACAGGTGTCAAGCTCAAGGCCCGGGGGCCAGATCTGGCCCGCCACATCATTTTATGTGGCCGGCGAAAGCAAATCAAACATGGCAACTTCCATGATGCTTGCTAAAATATGGACCAAAATTTCACATTCTCAAATGTAATAAATAAGAGAGACATTGTAAGCATTTTCTTGTTGCCAAACACCTCATTGCAGTAACTTAAACAATAGTTGAATAAACTGTTAATCCTAACTTCTTCATATGATTTGATCCAAGGGAAATGGTAACTAAAATGTGGCCCGCGGCAAAAATGCGTTTGACACGCCTTGCCATAGAGTATCCCACGTGCAACTTTGTTGAGTGTTTTGAAATGAATGAACGTCAAAGATGCATTCATCCATTTCAAAGCTTTTTTTCCCCCCTTGTTTATTGAGTGAGACTGCTAAATAAGCCAACATTGCGGTAAAAAAAGTGAGGAACATGACAGAATTACGAACAGTCCTCTCGCTTCGGTGACAAATTTTTTTGCAGCTCGGATTGAGTGACTCTCAAACCCGTCTTAATGCAGTTGGGATGGAAGTAACACCACATAGTCCTCTCCCCTTTTCACCATCTTTCATGTGCAAAAAAGAGTGTTTCATAAATATACAGCATGTATCCAAGACTATAGTTTTCTATATAAAATATATCGTGGGGTCATTTTTGGGTGTCTAGAACAGATTAATTGGGTTTACATTATTTCCTATGCAGAGGAATGACTTCTGTTTTCATTTAGCCGTTTTAGTCTGACTTTTTAGATTAGAACACGAAAAACGGAGCTCAACTGTATAATGATTGACACGTCTCTATAAACCATATTTAGTCAATATTTTATGGGTGTGTACCTCACCATGCATGCACCACACCCTTAGAAGGCGCACACAGCAAGAAAAGTAGGTAATGTGATTTTTTTTTTTTTCTTTTATTACTTTTATTTTATTATGTTATTTTACTTGTTGCTAATTTTATTTTCTGGTTGTTCTTTAAATTACATTTAAAGTTTTGTTTTGGTAGTTGGAAATACTAAGTTTTTAAATCAAAGAATAGTCATGTTTATAATAATTGTGATTTCAATTTCAATTAAAACATTTGTGATTATAATTTTTTCAACTTCTTCTAAACCTAGTTTTCAGTCAAGAATATGTGATTTAGCCTCACACTGTGCTGTTGTTTTTATTCACTGTGTTCCCATGTAACATTTCGGAAGAAAGAAGCAGCACAATTGTCATGTTTGTTGTGGGGCCCGGAGGAATCAACAATGACATTTGAACAGCAAAGTCAGCAGCATGACCAATACAAGCGCTATTTCTGGAGGGCCAGGTGGAAGAGAAGAGGATCTAGCCTGATACTGTATTTATTCAACAGAGGGAATTTCAGCAGATGGTATTTTAGACCAGCTACTGTGTATTTAAGACATAGGATTAAACTGCTCCAACAAACATCTTTTTTTCCCGTTTGTAGTGTCCAGTACATATTAACCAAATAAGTGTCTAGTTCCACTTTCTGCTGTGTCTTCAACTGTATTGTTTCGTGATATTTGCAGATCATATAAATATATACAGTATATACAGCCATCGTAATTCTGGTTTTGAAATTTCTGAAAATGAATTTGTGACAAGAGTATTACTAAATCTCAATTGTAAAAACACTGAATATGAGTGCATAGCCGGTGATGTGTGTGATTCATCCAGGCATGAGTTGTACTTTCTTTATGCTTCATGCATCCATCTATCCATTTTCCGATTCGCTTATCCTCACAAGGGTCGCGAGGGTGGGGGTGGGGGGTGCTGTCGCCTATCCCAGCCGTCTTCGAGCAGTAGGCGGGGGACACCCTGAACCGGTTGCCAGCCAATCGCAGGGCACCCAGAGACAAACAACCATCTGCGCTACAAACAACCATCTGCGCTCACACTCACGCTTAGGGACAATTTAGAATGTTCAATCAGCCTGCCATCCATGTTTTTGGAATGTGGGAGGAAACTGGAGTACCCGGAGAAAACCCACGCAGGCCCAGGGAGAACATGCAACCTCCACATAGGAAGGCCGGAGCTGGAATTGAACCCGATACCTCTGCACTGTGAGGTCAATGCGCTAACCACTGGGCCACCGGGCCGCCCTATGCTTTACCATGCCAAATCAGAATAATGCCTGGAAAAAAAAATAAAATAAAAAATGTCGATGTGACCTTTGACCCTCTTGTGCTGGTCCTCCCATAATTGGACCTTTCCCGAACTATTTCTCTTTCTGTGACACAAGCGGGATTAAAACACAGAAAACTGAAAAACATGAACCAATCATCAATAAACTCACGAATTGTGGCAGCAACCCCTGACTGCATTAACTTGACTTATAAAGCACAATTAAGAGTTTACAAAATACCAGTGGTCCTGAAAGTAAAATTAACGCTGTTATTTCAATGTCACCTGATAGAATAAGCAACTGATTAAATGTGATATTCTAGTGGGAGTGGAATCCTCCATTTGGTAATAAAAATATAAATCACAATATTGTGAGTTACATTTGTATATAGTTAATTGTTTCAGCATGCAATGAGACACAATCCACACTTTCCCTGCAAATAAGCACAGAGTTGGGGACTTTAGTCATTGTGACTTGGACTCAAAAGTCATTGCTTTGATGACTTGTGAAATCACGTGACTTGACTTGACTATAACGAAAATACTTGAAACTTGACTGGAGAGTTAAAGACTCAGGCTTGACTTAAGACAGGATGACTAGAAAGACTTGATTTCTGCTAGTTTCTTTATGTTTGGGTTGAAGATGAAATACTGCATAAATGAATTTATGTCAGCATGTAGGCCCATGCTGGGAATGGCACTGTCATGATTGGAGGAATAGCCTGATTTGGCGAAGAAGAAGCACACCTTCTCATATCATAGCAGCTTCATGCATGTTGGCGTGGCAAAAGCTCTTACTTTCTATTCAAAAAGCTACAGGCAACCACAGCCTCCCTTGTGAGACAGCCATCAACCAACTACAGGTTGGACACATGAGGTGACAGCCATTCACAAAGCAGCAGAAGAGAAGGAGAAGTACCGGTATATTAAAGATGGTGGTACCAAAACACACTCAAATAATGAAATAATATAGTTTAGATCGATAATTTCAGATTATTATTTTATTTTTTTTAAACAAAAGATACTTCAGCGTGTTATTGCAGCACAAGGGGACACGGACCACAGAGCACTTGAAGGCTGATTCAAAATAATCTATGAGCGTCTCAAACAAAAGCGGCCCCACCACACAAGGTATGAGTCGATCATTCTCCTATGTAAGTTTTAATAAACAAATGCTTTAACATGATAATAGTCTTTTTTTGTTAACTTAAAATATGTTTCCTGTACAAGAAATTGAGTCCGTTGAATTAACAGAATGCATGCACGTCATGGCGCATGGTCAGGATGGTACCACCTCTGCCTTAATTTGAGCCAGGAAAACGCTGTTTGTTCCCCTAGTGAACCATATTAAAGTTTTGTTTACCCTTGTTATGGTGTTGGCGCTGCTAGTAAAGGTATATTAAAATAAATATGCAGTGAATTTGCGTTTGTAGTAGCATTTTTATTGATCTGTCTGTTCCGTGGGTGCTCAAGTAAACACCCCCTGCTCCAGTGTATGCCACACACAGTCTGTACAAGTTTGTGTCCACCTCAGAAATCAACACATTATTTTTCAATATTCAATATTCAATACTTTGATTTTTACCCGCTTACATTTATCAGTCATCACTCATCTTATTTCCACAGTGTGCACATATTTTGGGGGCACAGGTCTGATTCAGTTAGATCTTATACTGCAAAAACCACACAGTAGCAGCTTATAAAAGCCAGAGAATTCATTGCTTGCGACAAATACATTTACATTTTTCACATGGCCCCTTTGGAAAAATAATTGTTCCGCCCTAATGTAGATATTTATCAGCCATGGTCTCTATTGCCACCACATCTCGTGTACAAAAACAACATTCAGCAAGGCGGTGCAACCGATGACACAAAACACGGCTACTCCAGCTCAAGTCAGACAACTTCCTGTTTTTCTTCTGTGGTTTCGATGCTCTATCTTGTTTAGCGGAATGTGAAATGCAGTGGTTAAATCAAGAACTGTGGTAAACAATTAACAGGAAAATAACATGTCGATATAGAACTACAATGTTTATTAGCGTTTAAGAGTCATAGTATAGAAATTAATCGCACACGCAGCAACAGTGTAACCACACTTGGGTTGGCCAGGAAGTGAGTTGTTTTACACAGTGATAAAATCTCGGGCAAAATGTTTAACTCTTTCAAACGACGCAATGAAAGCATCACATATCAAAAGTGGGTTGATGCTTCTTTTAACTTTAAGAATTTTGCGAAAGAGACAAGTTTTTTCTATGACACCACACCACACCAGCGTCTGAGGTTTTAGGCAGACTTAATCATGGGTTCAATCGACACGTATCTTATCTTCACACCAGCATATGAGTCCAATTGATTGCAACATTATATTGAAGTACTACGGCAAACCCCACTAAAATGAAGTGATGCTTAGCTTGAGTATCTACAACACAAGGAAAATAGCTCCCAGCAACACAAAAGTGTTAGGTGGTCATCATGTGTGCGTCATTTGGTAGTTCTGACGCAAAAGGAATGACATGACTGCAACACTTTGCTCTGTCCCTCAAGTCGAAGACCGGGGTCACCAACTCGGTTTTAGATTTTTCCCACCTCCAACGCACCCGATTCAAACTTATCAGTAAGCTTTGCAGAAAGCTGTTAGCAATTCTGATCTTTTGAATCTGGTGTGTTGCAACAGGAAGAGATGCAAAACAAGCAGGAAAGCGGCCCTCTACGACCGGACTGGTGTCCTCTGGTCTGAGAAATACTACGTCCCCTTATCATTGCGCAGTCACTACGACAGGGACCAGTGTTTGATGTGACTTCTGCCCTTCCACCCCCAATCATGCACACACGCTTCCTTTCTTCACCTATCTTCAGGAGAAGGAATGTTAGGAATGCTGAACCCTAAAATGATTCAAAGACTCATCATCATCCAAGTCTCTCATGCACAGGATTCCACAAAAACACTTTTTGTCTTGCAATACGGCCTCTATTTGGAGTCCCACTGCCAATGTTGATTAGTCACTGGATTGTTTTGACCCTTCTTTCTCAACTTTGTGATTCTCACATGTATTGTCGAGCTTAAGGGGCGAGAGGTTTCATTTTCAACATTTTTGGGTGCCCCAAACAGTTACAAAAGTCAATCTCTGCAGGGAACTTCTTGTTTTGAATCTTTGTACTCTTGCAACATCTACAAATTTCATATCCACACAAGTGTAATAACAATGGGGCTGTAAAGCCAGTAAAGCAAGTCATCTGTCAGTGAACTTTCCTTGTGGATGAATAAAATATCCATGCATCCATCCACCCATCAAGTACAAAGATGGCTACGTGATTGAATAAATGTGTCTGACCGACAAGAGTGCAGTGTGGTCTACCTGTAGAAGTAGACCAAAAGAGAAGTCACTCACTTGCATTTCGTAACATTGTGCCCTTGAGCAAAAGCACCTGAGCTATAATGTGTTCTCTGGATATTGGGAGTCACTCAATATTCACATGTATGTCACTGTGTGTGCTTCCTGTGATCACCACCATAATACAATAAACACTAAGTCAAATACAGCATACCGTATTAGAGAGTGTAATTTTAAGAGTCGTGGCCCGGTGGTCCAGTGGTTAGTGTGTCGACCTCACAGTGCAGAGGTACCGGGTTCAATTCCAGCTCCGGCCTCCCTGTGTGGAGTGTGCATGTTCTCCCTGGACCTGCGGGGGTTTTATCCGGGTACTCCGGTTTCCTCCCACATTCCAAAAACAGGCTGATTGAACACTCTAAATTGTCCCTAGGTGTGAGTGTGAGCATGGATGGTTGTTCGTCTCTGTGTGCCGTGCAATTGGCTGGCAACCGGTTCAGTGTGTCCCCCACCTACTACCTGAAGACAGCTGGGATAGGCTCCAGTACCCCCCACGACACTTGTGACGATTAGCAGATCGGAAAATGAATGAATTTTATAGTCTAATTGGCCAACAAAGGGAAGAGCCACAACACAGTAGGTGAACAATAAACGCAGTCTTGAATCATCAACAATATTGTTTTTCAAATGCCACTTTTGTTTGGAGATTTGAATCCGAGCTTTAAATCCCATGTCGAGTTTGCATGTTCTCCCCATGTTTGCGTGCATTTTCTCCAGGTTCCTACCACATACCAAAAACATGATTCACCAAACTGAACTGTAGTGCTCAGTTCAAATGAGGCTAAACACTCGGGGCGAATAAAGCTGAGCTGACTTTATGTATGGTGTGTTTATCGGCTTAAGAGTCAGGCACACTTTGAAATAGAAATTACCCAAGCAAAAACTATGTAGTAAATAAGATTAGTGGAATGTCAAAGCGCCAAAATATCAAACAGCGCTCCATTCAAAGTAAAGAAAAACAAAATTCATCTGGATGTGGGCCTGACCGATTAATTGGCCTGCCGATTAAATCATACAGTCGTAGCCCTTCCAACGTCAGTAAAAATCATCGGCCAATTGCCTGTTCGCTTTATGTGCCGTATCCATTTACAACATTGTACTCAGTGAATCATGTGATTTACTCCACCCAAAATGATATTAAAACTAACAGAAAAGTGAGCACGAATCCTCTGAATTTATAGTACTGACCTACTGGGAGCTGCACACACCTCTCACTGCACTGCCTCAATTATGACTGCACAAATAAGTTCAATCATAATAAACAAGTTTTCATCAGCATAAAAGTCTAACTCAACAGAATTATTTTTTTTTTGTTCCACATTGTTCCCCAGTGTAACAACACATCGACATGACTTTATAGCATGCATTGCAACGAAAACTTCCCAGAGCTGTATTTGAGCAAACAGACAGGAGGACATTGTAATACTTGAGCAGTAAGCGAACAATCACTGTTTCACGTCACCCATACTGCCCAGGTACAAGAAATCATTGTGCAGTTTGTGTAAATACTGTGTTGTGGAAAAGAGGTTAAAGGATATATGATTACTCATGCCTGACTTCAGACAGATGTAGAATGTCACTGCGTGCCCATCTATGTAAATGATAGTTATTATGGCTGGGAAGTTGAGTCTTTGTGTGATCTGGAGTGGGCGGGAGTGATCCACAAGTGCTCAGTGAGACCTTTGCTCAGCAAGGCAGTTGCAAAGGTAGCTAATTTACAGCAGCTGAGGAGCACGTGCCAGATGACACACAGTCGCACTCACACGCTACTCACTTTGAGCTGCCTGTCAAAAGCAGCTAAAAATGGATAATGAAAGATGAAGCTGAACAAAGAGCAAGTCCCATTTAAGGCTTCTATAAGATGCTGTCTCTCGATCATAGAAAATGGGTGTGCGCATTTGTGTGTCAGGTCTCTACACAGATTTTTTTTTTTTTTTTTTTACTAGTAGCACTGCTGGCACAAGCTTATGATTTGGTCGCACCCCTTTTTGGGCCAGGGGGGGTGGTTGGGGGGTTATGACACTGATCAAAAGTTGTTTTATTTGACAAACTGTAGTTTTCTATAAAGTGAAGATTGAGAGTAACTTGTTATGTTTGAATTTGCACAGCTACATCGGAGCCAAATGGCTTTGAGAACCGACTTGCCACATTCACGCCAGGTGAAAGGCGGACAAATAATTTCAGACAAAATCACCATACCGTCTATGGGCAGCGGGACTTGTACAACATAGTCAGCTTCCATCCATCCATCCATTTTCTGATCTGCCTTATCCTCACAAGGGCGATCCATGGGCATAGTGTTGCAAGTTGTACATCGTTTTATGCTGCCTTTTTTTTTCAAAGCTGGTAACTATTAAATGTTAGGATTTTTACATACATACAGATTTATTTCATATACTGTAGTTTAAGAAAGATAATTGATTGAGTACTTCTCTACAGTCAGTATTCCCCAATTTCTGGTGTCCATGAAAACAGACTTTTGTTGAATCAAAATAAAACATTTACTTTTACTTTGAAAAACAACGCTTAACATTTTTAACTCAATCAATCAACTACATCACAATCTGTTTGTGCATTTTCTGCACTCTCAATTTGAAATAATGACCTGTTATTGAATAAAGGAATGGAAGTTAAAAGACATTATTAAAATCCGATTCCGCGATTAATCGAAAAAAAAATAATCAATACATTAATCTATGATTAACACATGTAGTGCCAAAAATTAGACATTTGCAAACATCTGATTTTACTACGGAAAAGAATGATCAATATGTTTCCCCTATTTTCTGACATTACGAACCAAAACAGTATATTTATAAACATCTATTTTACATGTAAGTGAAATGTTGTTCGAACCTGAAACAGCCTCAGAAGTGTCTGTCAAACTAATAGCCCTTCGCATTAATCAATACACAAGAAGGAGCCCTCAGTTTCAAAAAGGTTGCCTAGTAAAAATATTGGCTACTGACAGGCCGAGGAGGTGATCTTTGTAAATAGTGTCACATAGCATGACACATGCAGCAGGATGGTGCCATTGAATTCCCCAGTTGCATTTTTGGGGGATGACTCAAGCCATGAGCAATGGGTTGAAAAAGAACAAAAACTCAAATAAAACAACTGCATGGTTTCCCCAAGATGTGCTGAGGCCACGCTTTTCAGGCAGGTGCACCTGACAAGAGACTGTGAGAATTAATTTACTTCCGCCTCTAACTTGTACCGTATTATTGATTGGTAAAACACCACACTCAAACAAACTGCAAATACAAGCCAGTTCCACATTCCACTTCCATTATGACACAAAAGAAGGGTCAATCTCCATCCTCCACACAAGAATTTGTACAAATAACAGGCTCCTCTGAATCAGACGCCAGGTACGCTCTGCAGATGAGTGACTGAAGGTCCTTGGCCACTAATAGCTCTACTTGCTCCTATAGTGAAGTTGTGCCCTGCAATTGACTGGCGATTGCCGTGGTGTAGCCTGCCTCTTCGCCCAGTCTGCTCGGATGGGCTGCGGCTTCCCGTGATCATGAACAGGATTAATAGATACTTTTTAAATAGAGGACATATGCAATACGTTTACTGCCATTAGATTTCATTCAAAGGGTACCTAACCCTCCCGCTAAAATTTAAAGCAAGAATAGGTTGCACGTGCCAACATGAGCCAAAATACTGTACGGTGTAGCGAAGGGTAAAAGTGTTGTAATTCAACCCTAACCCTTATCCTTGATGTGAAAAGGGGATTCAGGTCAGCTCACAACTCAATAAGTGCATTTGCATGATGACATTTAAGAGAACGGTTTACAATGTAGCTTTTATACGTGTAATGAAATCCAATACAGCAATGTTTTGCAAAACCTGTGCCACAGCACACCAGTGTGCCGTGAGACATTGTCAGGTGTGCCGCGGGAAAATATCCAATTTGTATGCCTGTGCGCTCTATCGTGTACTACCCTCCAATACCGCTAGGGAGCAGCAACAATAATCATGTACTACCCTCCAATACCGCTAGGGAGCAGCAACAGCTAGCCAATTGCCTTGTGTTTAGACGAGAGACAAGCAAATAAGTGACGCATGAATGCAGGACGACCTTGAAACAATAAATATGAAAGATTATAAAATAAGTTTTTCTTTGTGTTCATTTGATTCCACTTCAAGCTGTTATAACGTCATTCTTCAATGTTAAAAACAGTTATAGTAACAATATAACACGTTAATTGTTAAAATAAGCGGTGTTTTTTTTCCACATTTTCAGCTAGTGCTGTGCCACGAGATTTTTTTCAATGAAAGAAGTGTGCCTTGGCTCAAAAAAGTTTGAAAAAAACTGCAATACAGTCATACCTCGGTTTTCGACCATAATCCACAGTCAGTCATACCTCGGTTTTCGACTATAATCCATTCCAGAAGGCTGTTCGAAAACCGAAACCACGCTCTTGGTAAAAAAAAAAATCTTTATTGAACATGTCTGCTCACAATGGAACGCTGCACGAGAAAGCGTCACTTTCTCGTCTACCCGAGGAAGCGTCACTTCCTCGTCTACCTGAGGAAGCGTCACTTCCTCGTGTAAGCAAGGCGAGAGGAGTCAAGTGGCGCATTCAAGTGCACTCAGTTTGGTCGAGAACCGATTTTCGGTCGTAATCTGAGGCATAAAAAACTCGACTCGAAATCTTTGGTCGAAAACCGATTTGGTCGAGAACAGAGACGCACGAAAACCGAGGTTTGACTGTATGTAGCTTGTCGGTGCTGAATATTTACTATGGCTATGGTTTCCTTAGTAAAATAAAGCAGGCAGGAATTGGCTGATACAAGTCACATTTGGGCAAATTCTCTGCAGTCAGCAGTCCGCAATAGCAGCTAGCGATGAGAACCTAAGAGATATCTTTTTTTTTCCAAAGATGGCGCCCGAGTAGGCAGCCGTCGGCAAGTGCTCTTGCTTTTTTTGTTGTTTTTTTTTTTTTGCTGTTTTGTCACCTGGTGTTTGTTGTTACGTCATGTGGACCTGATGTGAATTGTTTCCAGAATTTTTTGGCCTCGATATTCGTCAAAGGAGAAGAATCTGTGCTTGGTGGTTGCGCCTTCTCGGCAGCACGCGTGTACCAACACTGATTTTGATTGGGAGGAATGTCGGCGCCGTTTGACTGCCGGTGCTGGACAGCGCTTGTGTTTTTTGCGCCTGTAATGGGCAGCGTTTTTCACAGCCCCGTTTTGTTCAGCGGAGATGAAGGCGCTGTTGGACAGTCTGCGACTGGATGGATGGATGGCTTGTGGAGCCGACGATAAGGAGAAAGAAGCGTGAGCGCAGAGCGCAGATGTGTATGTGGAACTGGGAGTCACTGTTTGGAATTGGAGCGGATTACATGGGACAGGAGATGTGAACCAATCTCTTTTCGTCAATGGATGCTACAGCATTTTGTTTGCTTTCAAATTTAGCTTGTAGCAGACCTGTGCACATTTCAGCATGACGTCTTTGATCCACTGGTGAAAGGACACTTTGATTCTCTCCTCTTTCATCGAGAAGTGCTTCAATCAACAAGGTGTATGCAGAAAAAGTGGTTAAGATTGCAAGACTGTCTGTGGTTTCAGTGTTGTTTGTTTTACTTTGTCATTTTTTTTAACTGTTCTGTTGACTGTTCTGTTAACTGTGAGGGAACCCACAGCGGCTCCTCTCTCTCCTGTGGTTGAGAGGAAAGAAATTTCATCTGTACTGTATGATGCTCATAGAGCACATTTGACAATAACGTTGACTTTACTCTATTTTTTGTGCATTCTCATTCAAAGTATGTTTGACCCGCAATGCACCGATTAGCATTGGCAAATAAAGGGAATCTGCAGAGCCAGAAGTGGCATTTTAGCATGGTACATGCAAGCTACGATTATGATGTTTCTGCTCTTAACACACTACAAACGTGCATCCCTACCTCTGCGTCAGGTCTCCCCTGAAGGTTGGCTGTGATTTCCTTTTCTCAAACTCTCGTAACTATTTATTTTTCCGGTTCGTTCATTTTAGAGTCCGTTATGGCTGTTGATCATTATGGCATGCGTGTGTGCATGCGTGCGTGCGTGCACAAAGATGTACTTTGTTTGAAAAGTACATCTTTTTGTCAAAAGAAGTTGGTCACCCCTGGAAGTAGAGAAGAAAATGCTTTGAGCAACTTAAAAGGCGAATGTGGCCTAAATGCTTTTCTTTTTTTTCTTCTTTTTACAATATTGTGGGTGTGGCTTCGATTCAAGTTCGCACAACGGTCCTGAAATTACCGTAGTTACGGTGGCGTGGAGTCCCAGTTGTGTTGTTCATATACAGCATATTTGGAGTATCGTTACACATTTATAGCCAAGACCCGCCAAAAACACCTGAAGGGTTGAACACAGAGCTGGAGAAGAACAGATGGGGGGGGG
>NW_017842059.1:1864292-1946170 GCF_001891065.2 Hippocampus comes
CTTGGGAATGGCTGTATTTGATCTCTACAGGCAACGGCATCAAGCCACATCACCTGATTGTGGCCAATTCTATAATAAAAGTAGACACAACCTCAACTCATTTACAGTTTGATTAATTTGATTTAAGCATGCCTTCCACCTCGTCTCTCCACTAGTCCCTCTTTCCTTCTCCTACCGTCTCTCTCACATTCCTTGGCAAGTATTGGCCTGCTGTACCTCTGTTACCGGAGGGAGAATTCCAACAGGCTGCACTTATCTCACAGTCATATTTTGGGCACATTTTTTTATGTGTACCATACTCACATACATAATCCTGCTTATTGGTCACATTCAAAAATACAATATATTAATTTCGAAAGATTGGCTTGCGAATAAACACATTGGCCTGCGAGGTGAAAGATATTGCGAAACGCTCAAACAAGTGAATACGTCTCAACCAACTCCCTTTCACTGTGCACTTTCGGAGGATGTTACACAAGCCTCTAACGGTAATAACAGGAAAATGGCAATGCAAAGACCAGGCTCTTGAAGTGTTAAAAAGGGGGTGTTATACAAGTATGTTCAGACTAAAGACTATTGATCTTTCTCTTCTGTTTGACATTGAAGAAAAAAATAAAATACCTCTAATAGCCATATGCTAGCATTCAAGTAAGCATGCCCTACACCAAACACCACTGTCCAAGCATTGACAGGCTTTATTTAAACCTGAAAGAAAACAAAACTGGTTTGGGGTGGAGTCTTTCCTGTCACAATTAAGTTTAAAAGCCAAATCAATAATCCTTTGGATCAATTAGATAGCCTCACAGTCAGAAGCTCCTTGCTTGCTCATTTTGGTCAGTCAAGGGCTATAAGCTATCAAATATTTTGGTATTCAGATAAAAAATAATAATAATAATTTTATATGTCTTGCCGCTTCCTTATGAGTACTGAATCGTAAAAAGAAGCACACATTTTTTTTCTCTCTAGAAAGATTAATGAGATTTTAAACAAATCTCTCTCTTTATTTTACAACTTTCACTGAGTCAATCAACAAATACTACAATATATTTTAACATTAATATGCAACATTTCTTAACATTACATATGTTCATATAAATTCAGTAAATCAATTATCATTTATAGATCTGTATTCAGTGTTGAAACAAATCTTCCCCCCATAGGTAGTGGTCTATGAGATAAAGTGCCGACAGAACCACAGAAGTGATTTTTGCTGGCTAAAACCACACAATCCACCTGGTTTGTTCAAACATGATCAGCAGGAACAGCAACTATGTCAGGCAGTCGGTATCAAAGTGTGCAGTGTCATTAAACTGCCTTCGAAAAGTAATGCGAGGAGGGGGCTGGCTGCTAACGCTCCTATCCGCTAACAATGGAGCCTTTATTTTAGAATAAACCTAATTTACAAAACTAAAATATTCAACTGATATAATTTGAGACTATTGTTCAGCCCTAATACAAAACACACTTTCTTTCCATTTAGAGCCTTTTAATTTCTTGACTTCAGCAAGAAACATGAATGTATGTCGACCAATCCTTAATTAATCAGAACTTAACACATTTGTAAATTTCACACATACTCAGGCGCATAAGGAAACACAGGATGAGTGCCCTCCGAGTTAGCCATCTCTTTGGATCAATTAACAGCAGAGTTTTTCTACAGTCTTGATTAAGGGCTGAAATTGACTTGGAGTAAATACTAGGGATGTTCTGATCTGAGTTTTATGCTCCCATTTCAAATACCGATCATCCATTACTGATGCTGATCCCATGGATTAGCTGCACTTCTTTCAATTTTAGAGCTGCTCACTAACGGTTATTTTAACAGTCGACAAATCTGATAAATGGATGGATGGATGGATGGAAAAAAACATTCTAAATTTGCATGGCTTTATCATGCAAAAACAGGACAATATTTTGAACTAACATTGCAAAAAACAAAAATGCAGAAACATATTATGATTCAGTTACTGGCTTGGTCTGTACTTTACAGTGTTAAGGAAAGGGGAAGGGGATGCTATACTGCACACAGGCTGGTCTCGAGTTGGCTGTAGGCTGCAAGGTTTTCAGAGAGGTTTTTTTGGGGTTGTTACATACACCTCAAAAATTCGAATGAACAACAAGGGCTGCTTTGCTAAAAATTTGCAGGGGCCGTTGTGCCATTAAAAAAACAGAAAAACAAAAAACAAAAGGGAAAAACTCACACAATAACCTAATAAATTATTGTTGTTCCAAAGCCTGATTTGTTTACAAAGTTGAATGAGTTTTCTTAAACCCTCAAAACTAGCACTGTTTTCTTTTCTTGCATTGCCACGGGAACAGCGTTTCACACATTTTGTGTTGCAACATTATGAAGGCCTAAAGACCCTTCAGAGCAAATCTGAGGTAGATCTGGTTAACCTGCTGGAAGAAAAACATCATAGAATAATTTAAGTTTATAGATGTCTTGAGGCCTAAACTTTCATCAAACATATGAAGATAGGATCATGTGGGTCAAGTTACAGCAACATTTATTGTCACGGTCAATCATCAATCTGCGTAATGGCCACACCCTTTGCTGAAAAGTCACTATATACAGTGTAGAGCATAATCAAAGTCTTGAGGCTTTTATGACAATTTCATCAATGGACGCTACAGCTCCTTGTTTGCTTTCAAACTTAGCTTGTAGCAGACGTGCACATTTTCAGCATGACGTCTTTGATCCACTGGTGAAAGGAAATTTTGATTCTCTCCTCTTAACTGCTTCAAACAACAAAGTGTATGCAGAAAAAGTGGTTAGGATTGCATGACTGTCTGTGTCTTATGTGTTGTGTTGTATTATTTTGTCATTTTATGTTAACTGTTCTGTTGATGGCGGCGTGGGTACCCGCAGCGGCTCCTCTCTCTCCTGTGGTTGAGAGGAAATACATTTCAATCTGTGCTGTATGTTGCACATAGAGCACATTTGACAATAAAGTTGACTTGACTTGACTTGTTGGATTCATTCAACTGGCTACGTGCAGTACATTAAAACATAAAAGAATGATATTTCTCATTGTCACTTCGTGGCGCTATATGTATAAAAGAATATTATCATATCAAGGTCTTCAGGACATGACTACTTATATCCATGTGAAGTTTGGGATTTTTGGGGAGCATGTGCAGGGGAGTTATTAAGCATTTCCTCCTTTGTGGAGAAGTAATATTAATTGTAAATTTTGTAGATAAAACATACAAACACTGGCCCACTGCCCACTGCATAATCGCAGTTCGACACCTTTTGAATTTTTTAAAAATGTTTATTCAATATTTTTAATTGTTGTTGTTGTTGTTGTTGTTATTATTATTATTAAGAGGTTGGTTTGTGTGTTTTCCCCCCCACACAATTTGTCTGCTGTATCCCTCAGAAAAGTGTTAAAAAAATCATGATGGACATGTCGGATTAAAATCCTCACAAATATTAACTACAACAATTTGCATTCTAAATCAGTTTCGCTTCTTTAGATTTTATTAATTGACCTACCAACTTCTCAAACGTGTCTGCTGCTCTCTCTCTAACTACAATTTTACGCCAGAATGGCTGACATCTTCAATAAAAGTTTCACATCCCCTTTGGTTTCTCTCCAACTCCCAAAGATCCACAACAGTATGATGATGATGATGGTTAATCATTGTCATCGGTTAATCATTATTCTTCTATTTTTCTCGATGTAGGCTTGATTTATACTGTTACCAGATTATTCGAAAGATGAAGAGTTTGACAATTTTGAGTTCGTTGAAAATAAAACGTGGTTCTTGACGCATCTTTAAACAGTCGTAAAACCGAAAACAGAACAAAAATGTACTGTTCAGATCGAGTTACAAAGTCAAATGGGGAAAATGAACTCGTCTTCAAAAGCCCATGACTGCCAGGGGCCCAAGAAACTAATGTTAAGTATTGATTTATAGGATTCTAAAATGACATTTATTTCGCCCCACAGTACAAAAATGTCTGGCAAGTCTCAAATGAAATTCTTGATCTGAAATATATGCAAACGTGTTTCACAGATTGTTCATTCTTCTGTACTGTATATTTCAAATTCATTCAAACAAAGGCATTTTTACTGTGTTCATTCTTCCCATGCTTTACCGTTGCGTTTAACTGGAAAGCTTGTCAATGTAAAGTCAACAGCGAACCGACTTCGGCGTGACTCCTGATAGCAAGGCAACAACTGTACAGTACTTGGAAAAGATCAAGGACTGACTTACCTTGGGTAACCCTTCTTAGGAGGACGTTCAACAGCGTAAAAAGAAAACAAACTTCTTCACCGTTCACGACAAGACTAGTTTCAGTCATAAAAGTCCCGAGCAAGAGGAGACCATCTGGCCGGGTGTCTCCCGCCTCAGGTGGGAGCTCCGGACCGTGGACTGGCTTCCTGTTGGTAGCCGGAGGTGAAGCACCACCGCCGCCGACGATTCTTCTCAGCAAGCTCGCCCGCCTCCTCCTTGGGTCAAAGTTTGAGATAGTAACTTGAACTTCCGGTCACCGTGATTTAAAAAATAACGATACTTGCCAACATTCATAAAACGCTACAAGTTGTGTAAAGATTCCAAATATTAGAGCAACATTTTGTATTCAAAATGTATTACCAATGTTAATGTATAAGGTCGTATCATTAAAAAATATATTTTAAAAAGTATAAGATACTTTTATTGTGAAAGTCTACTCTCCCTTCATTTGTTGTTATTCTTTCTCGCCTGTTTGTCACTTACTGCATTGTTTGCACTGTAAACTTTACAGTGACTTTACACTCATAACCTTTGAACATTTTTACGTTTATGAGACCTAATCTTTAAACAATGTTAAGTTATATTTCACCATAACGTAATAGAATGTCAAACCACTACTATGTGTCCACTCTATTTTTGTTTTTAGTCCAACAATAATGCAGACACATTCAGTCATTCCTCACGTCGATTATGAATACAGTGCAGTAAAACTAACTTGAAATTGAAATTGAAACTACTTGAATCAAACGTGTGATCATTAGGATAGATTGCGCGTTGTAGAGAGATAGTAGACTTTGCTGCCCTCTGGCGAATTCTTACCCTTCGCGCACCATTCCGAGTCATCCTGCAATACATTTAAACACATGCTGTATGGTATTATGAACAGACTCACAGGGACCAGTTTGTAAGTAAAATACAAATGAAAAAGCATATATTTGGCGCAGCAGTAACTTATCTATAATCACATGGGCTTTGTAAGGTAGAGTGACACTTCAAGTGGTGATGCTAATTCAAGATTTGAAATTTGAGGGCCTTTGGATTGGCAGACTTAATTTCTGGTGTACAAGTAATCATGTGATGAGACGATGAAACATTTTTTGAGGTTCCCTATCATAACGGCCCTCCGAGAGGAGGTAACTCCAAAGTGAATGAATTTGACATTTCTGGGCTAGGTTGTAAAAAGCTTTTGGGGATCAACACTGAAACGTTTTTTCTTGAAATTTCTTTTGACTGACTCATGTGAGAGAAGTGGCAGCCCGGTAGGCGACTGGTTAGCGCGTCGGCCGACGGCCTCACAGTACAGCGGTGCAGTGTTCGATTCCGGCTGCAGCCTTCCTGTGTGGAGTTTGCATGTTCTACCCGTGTCTCTCGAGGACACTAAATCGTCACGTGGCACATGTGCTCTTTGTTTGTTGTTTTTTTTTTTACTTGAATTGTTTTATATGTGAGGCCTATGTTTTCAAATGAATACTTACATTTATTGTTCGTTCTGAATTCTGGTGTCGAGGTTACTTGGGCGTAGGCCGTGAACCACACGTCCATAATTTGACCAGACATAAGTATTTAAACTTTTAGGCCACAAGAGGGCAGTACAGGTCTGCATATCGCATCAACTATGAACAGTTTGAGTCCTGAGCACTTTTTTTTTTTAAATCATCGTCCGAATCGCTGTGACTCCCTTCAATGAAAGTTCAGGTCATTCATGTCCTCACGTTTTTACAATTATGGCACTGAACCATAACACACCACAATGAAAACCCAGCACTGACTCATTCTGCACAAACAATGAGACAATTTAATGACGAATATCATGTGGTGGGTGTTTGACAAAATGGTGAGTCAAGTTTAACCCAATCACCTTCTCATTGCCTGAAAACAATTTTTGTTTAAAGGGAGTAGTTATTCACTCGTTTCTTGCCCTCTTATTTGATTCAAATGTCCCCCAACTATTCGTCCAAAACCTCATTCTCTTATCTCATCACACAGAACCGTGCAATAAGATGCACATTTAATTTGAAAGGTGAAGTTAAGTAAAAGGCAATATCTTTCAGCTCAATTATAAGGCAGGCCTTGCCAAAGTGTGTGATATATATGAAATTTAGTAGAGTGTCGTCTGTGAACAACAAAAATAGTGACGTCAAGAAAATGTCAGAAGTCCCAACAAACACATCATGACTATACCGGTATGCATCGTAGTATGGAATGAAAATGGGACCTAAACTTGCATTGTTTTTGTCAGGAATTCACAACTGAATAGATTGTGATCCATAGCCATGTGCTGTGCATGGATTCTCTGCCGTTGCCCGCATGTGTGACCATGAACCTGTACTATCGTTGTCAGGTGACTGCAAGGATTCCGGAGAGAACGAGGAATCCACAAGCGTAGACAGAGATAAGAGGCTTTGGACCAAAATATATTTATTCACAAAAACGCAAGAACAACAAAGTACGACGATGGACACTGGTAAGAAAGAACCAGGAAAAGGCGAGAACAAACCAAAAGCGCTCGCAAAATGCAAGGAACATGAAAAACGTAAATTGCTTGTCAAGTTAAATGACAAGAGAATCCAATACATGAAGAACATAAACCGAGAATATTTAACAAGAATACTTAAAGAACAAAGGCACTATGAATTACTAGGCAAAGGTTCCGTACCTCTAAGAAGGTTAAGAATCACTGACATAGATAATTAAAGCGCTTGAGGACAGAGACGTGAGCAAGATTTAATAATCCGACAGCCAGTTGTTGCCATGGCATGGCCTTTAAAGAAGAGAAGTAACGAGGCCAGATTCGGGACAGGCGCGACTCGTGAGTGAACGCCCACTCTCCAGCTGAGGCCTGCAAAAAACAAAACAAACAAGACAGGATCATGACAATCAAAAAGCTAAGAAGAAGAAGAGCAGGTGTTCCTTCCTGTCCCTGTAGGAATGTGGCTTCACAGCAGCCTTGATTAATTGGGACGTTAACAGGAGAACCATTCTCCTTAATAGCTTCTTGTTGCGGAAGTTTTTAGGAGAAGGAAAAGAGGAAAGGGTTTTAAAAATAGACCCAGTCCATGCACGATGGGAACACACATGCCATTTAAATCCCGACAAAGCAATTTGCAAGCTCATAATCAAGAGAGCGGAAGCATTTTATCTCATTTCCCTCCACAGTAAAGCTGGCGAGTTCTGTTTCATGTTCAGGCTGGTCAATTTTAAACCGCACGTCAATGCTTGAAAGTAAAATGTCATTAAAAAAAACAAAAAAACAGATTGTGGTCAAGAAAGTGATTGCCTGCTGTTTGTTTCTTCCATAAAAAAGAAACACACGATTAAAATTGCACTAAATTTAATAGTCATTCTGATTATATTTTTATGTTGTTTTCACATAAATGTATTTTCCTTGTTTAGAAACAAAACATAACAAATAAAAAAGTTCAGGGTCGAGCAATGTTGTGTTATACCCTGGTTGCTAGTATAACACAACATTGCTCTCATGTGTGGAACAGCTTGATGTGCAAAAATATTTAGTACCTCTTTTCTTTTGTGTGTGCAAAATTAAAATGACGACAACAACAACACGGGTTTTTTAAATTGCATAAAAGTTATTAGGCAGTAAGTGGCGTAGTGCTTGCCAAGAATGAGCTCAAATTCTGTGGTTTTGCTCAGCCCTTTCATTCGTTACAAATGCAAGTGCAGGATTACAGATTCAACAGAACAAATCAATGGAAAGTGCGGCAGTGGTTTAAACCAAACAATGTGCCAATAAATTCCACTATTGCTACCGCTGATGAATAATTTAATGTATTATTTAAAATGTAATTTTCATTATTCTACTTCTCTTATTATGCTACCGCTGATGAATAATTTAATGTATTATTTAAAATGTAATTGTCATTATTCTGCAATTATATATGCTTTACAAAGTGTTCAATGATTATGTCAATATTTTGTGAATACATAAAATATCTTATTGACCAAAAACTTGTTGATGCATACATAGTGTAGCGCACATCGCCCTGTTCAAAATAGCTTTACCGGCCAGAACTTTTAGCTTTACCGGCCAGAACTTAGGCCTTTCTTCTGTGAACTGAAATGCAACAGACGAGGTGTGTATTTTACCTTATATTGTACTTGCTTAAGGGGGATAAGAGTTAGGGTGGTACTCACAAAACTTGCATACAGTATAACATTACAATATCTTGTTCTGAATCTTTGACGCAAATTTATATATTAGACCTCACCATACTGTACTTATAGTGGTGTGGCTGGCTAGTGTTTTAGTCACTTGACCTTTTTATACACTCCTGAGACAGCAGTTAAAAGTCCAAGTTCACTCTTGACAAACTTGGGAGAGTATACCAACAAACATTATTGTGATTATTTTTGCTTTCATACAAAAATATTAGACGTTAACAATGTGCTGTTTTGTTAATTCATCAGTAGCGATGTGAAAACATCATCACGTAGAACACGGTTCACGTGATGACAGAAATCCCTCCATGGGCGAACTGAACCAGAACTATGGAGGGCATTGTAAGAGTGAAACTTTTAATATTTGAGCTCCGAGAAAGGGGAACGGAAAGAAACACTCGTGCTGATTCAAACAATTGCCGGATTTTCTGTGAATCAAATGGTTGCATATTTTCCTGTTTGGAGCAGATGTATAGCAAACAGTGGTGACCCCCCCCCCCCCCACACACACACCCCCTCTTTTTGAAAAAGAGGTGATGCGGGAAACGCTTGCTCCTCATTCTGAAACATAAAGAGAGAAAATATGTATTTAAATGTCAACGGGAAATAGACGACCCGAGTGTGACTTGACCGGCCGGGTCGCATCGCATGATTCCCGTGGAGCATGCAAGCTGTCACAACCGGAACGAGAGCAGGTACAAGTGCATTTAAGGGCTAGCGCATGCGTGCGAGACAAACGGAAACGTGGCGGGGCAAGGGAGGGGGGGGGGTCTTTGGGGTGGATCCAAATTCGTTGCCCCGAATGGGACTTGACCTCGTTTGTCGTCTTGATTGTAATCTGTCATCTGGGAGCGCGCGACAAAGGATACAATCACGGTTATTCATACGCACTAGGCGGAAAAGACGCAAGCAAACAAAACCACACGTTATTCTAAATTTAGGAGTCACGGAGGGGGGACGTGATGTGAATGTGCTTTTCATTTCCACTCATATTTAAATGTATAAAATATTTAGGCGCGAGAAATGTGCTTGCTTTGACGCATTTAACGCTCTTTTACAATTTTTCGTGCAAACAACTCAGTGAAAATAAATAAGTAAATAAAAATGCCCACTGGAGCCGAGTTAATTTATAGTCTAATAGCAGGCTTACGTTTCATGTAATGCAGTACAGTTACAGTTTTATGTTGAGAAAATACAGGTTTCACTTGGGGCTATTTTTCTAGAATGACCCACACTGTTTCAATAGCACGAGCAGCTACGCATATAAATAACCCTCTAAATATTTTTTCATCTTTTCATCCCGATTCCGCTGACGTTATTCTCAATGAGTGATGTTAATTTTATTAGGCCCATTTGTAAAACACACACACACACACACACACGCACGCACGCACGCACGCACACATGCACACAAGGTGACAGGTTTATACAATAGGCTGGTCATCTGTGTAATGCGATCACGGTTATTATGCAAAAGCAGCTAAAAGGCAACAATTCTATGCAAGAATTCTTCAGGAAAGTTTGTCTGTTGTTTGTCTCGTTGCACGCATAGCATGTTTTGTGAGCAGCAAATAATTAAAGATTGCTGTTTAATTAAACCAGTGCCATTCAGGAGGAGTTGTGCATTTTAAAATGTTGTCATTATACAATGAATGTTTATTTGCGAAGACTGTCGACTCAATGTTGATCTTAATGCATGGCTTATTGTTAAAATGCAGCACAAAGATAAATCGCGTGCAAATAATTGCATGCAAGAAAGCAAAGAAAAGAATTTTTTTATTTGTTTGTTAATTTATTTATGTATTTGGACTCATAGCCAGTGGTCAGTTTCTGTTGGAGGCTTACGTTTTATTTATGGGGATATGTTTATTGTCTTGATGCATGCCTCATAACGTCACAGCATGTTTTACAGCCTGCAGAATATCAACTCCTGCAATGTAGCACGCAATTAAGCAAGAAGGGTCACGTGATCTGCGCTTAAACGCTATACGTTCAGGTTTTGTATAGACTGTAGAACGTGGCAAGGATTTCATGTTTTGATGTTACCTTATGCACGCAACGAATTTTTATATGATTCGGTTTAGTTTCATTCAAACATTTTGCAACTGTACTATTATTAATAACAATAATTTGATTCTGTTCATGAGTAATAAATGAAAATCAACGCGGCCAAGTGGTTTGGTGAACAATGTAATTTTATAGTATCTAATAGAGTTAATGTCTGACTGTATACGTCTAGGATAATGTTCTTCCAATATACAACCATGTCACATACTCGCAGTGCTATATGGATGTCTGGGGCAGGACCAAATCTAAGCCTGTGTTGGAGCCATGAACCTCGACTGGCCTTATCTCCCTGAGCCCCTGAGACATCCTGTATGCAGGCCCATTGTTCCAGACCTCCCGGGTGAACTGTCAACCTCTGTGAGCACATGCACACCTGCCATGCACTCAACTTCACCGACACGCTCATTTCATACACGCATTCGAGTATCCTCTGCTCTTTATGTACATCTTTATTCTCTTGAGCTGCGCAGCTTTAGAGAACATATTTTAGTGAGTAAAGGAACTTTTTTTTTAACTCGTTGTCTAAACCTTAAAAAAAAAAATAAAAAATCATAAACTTCAAATTGAAAATCAAATATTTTGTTTTACTCAATCCAAATTCCGTCCTAAACAGAAATGTTGCAGTACTGCTAAAACATCTTCATTATTTTATAGTCACAGCTATATGACTAAATAGCTCATTTTCGTGCGTCAAAGTAAAATCTTTCCAAAGCGTCGTTTTGTTTCATAATTCTAATTTACTACAGTGTACGCTGAACCGTGAACCACACGCCTCCAAAAACTCAGATGCCAGTTCGGCCTGATGGTTTACGTAGTTGCCCGTCGCACACCCGCTAAAACATACTTTTAAACACTTTTATTTGTTGTTCTAAGAGGGGTGTTTGGCATACATTTGTCATTCAAACGCGTCCTTATCTCCTGCTTGTTTATAAAACATAAATGTGAGGAAGCAGAGAATGTACACTGCTACCTGCTCCCCTTGTGCATATGGATGCAGAAGTGCTGCTGCTGGTTCTAGTTCGTTATGTAATAGAATAGTATGATGAACTGCGCGCAACAAATTGAAGCGATACTCTTTTGGGAAATGATCCCCAGAACACTGCGAAAGAACCATAGCGATTCTGCCGACATGCACATTATCATCTAGGTACACAGAATAGTCAATATAGCAATAATAAAAGACGCTAGACTGGTCGCCATTCAGTAATAATAATAATAATAATAATAATAATAATAATAATAATAATAATAATAATAATAATGTATTTGAAAATCAAACTTTTGCAAGGAAAAATCGAATGTCTATATTTCATTGTTGTTGATATGCTGTTAGATGAAAATGTTTTTTTTAAAAAGGTCAATTTTTCAAACTGTTACAAAGTTCCCATTCGTTTCCTTATTTCCTGACACTACTAATATAAGCTGTGATATATTTTGAAAAATGATGCTATGTCGTGTCAAATTAAGATGGTACAACCCACCCAAAGTAAAAAAAAAAAAAAAAAAAGAGGGAACACTGTTATTCCTTCACATGGACCGTAGATTTAATAAAGATTCCCCTTGGAGCAGACACACAGGAGTCTGTGTGCGCATTGATGTTGCACTTGGATGAAAAGTGTGTTGGACAGTCGCAGGCTGAAAATGAATGTGAGTGTGTGTCTGCACCTCAGAATGAAAACACGGCTGAGTTTCACTTTGAACATGGGCGCCAAATTCATGTGATCTCAGAGGGGTGAGCACATAACTTCATTAATATTGAACTACATAAAATAGACTACACCTATCCACTTTCTTCCAAACAACAACCAAGTGGACTCTAAATTTGCATCTGGGACTGAATAGAGCCTTAAGTATCGATTGTAAAGTCCCCGAAAGTTCAACTCAAACAGCAAACGTGCCAAACACAATAATTCTTATTATGGAAATCTGATCACAACGTCAAAGTGTTTGAAGTTGTAGCACAATATATCGCTTTATTCGGCTGCTGTCACAACACAGCCGGGTTCCCGTAGGGGATTTAACTCTGTCTCACAAAAATACAGCCAGAGGATATGCCTTCTCTGTGGGAATGTCGCGCACGGATTCTCCAAATAGTTGCATGCGCGCAGAGAGCAGGACTGACATCTAACTTTATTGTATTACTATTATTATTATTATTATTGGTTTTTGGCTTTGTCGTAATTGCCGTCCCTTGGGATTGGTGTGCTTTTGGCGTTGTCATGCATAAATTCGTCAATGTGATTCTTATTATATTTCGAAAAATTAGAAAAGATTGAAAATATATGCATGCTTCAAGTCTTATTTTAAATTGCCTGTAATTAAAAACTTGCACAGTAATATATTGATTTTGCCTTAAAGCTAATTTTATCCGCAGAGAAAAAAAATGAAGCTGATGTTTTATGGGTTCAAATTAAACATTTTCCCCAGTAGTATTACTAAGTATCAAGCTGAAAATGCAAACAAACCATGAGCATTTTTAAAGATTTAAAACAAACAAACAAAATATTTATATTGTTAATGTGCCAGTGTTATTATTTTATTATAGAAAAACCTGAAGTTCAAGACAATAAAGCTTATCTGCAAATTATAATCAATAATCATTTAGAGTCATTTTGCACTGGAATTTGTAAAGATCAAGTTGAGCTTTTTTTTAAATTCTGGTGCAGTTGTAAAGGTTTTATCACCTAATGTGGTCACCATTGTCTAAAGTTTAAAAGAGATTGCTTCAAGAACACTGACCATATTTTATCAAACACATGTTTATTAAAAAAAATCACAAATCTAGAAAATATGGAAAAGTGCTAATTAAAATTAAACATGGCCCCAAGATGAATGAAACAATATACAGTATCAAGTTTATTAAAAAAAAAGATAATGCAAAACCTGCTTCTGGCCTATTTCACGTAATTGGATATTAATATTGAGGGATGGGGGGACAACAGAAAACATGGAACACCCTGAATTGTCTAAGCGACAATGAATCATTTTTTGAACTAAAGACTTACAACCATGAAAGGCCGGTTCGGTCAAAGTTTTTAGAAGGCTGAAGTTGAGATTCAATTCTAGATTTTAGCTTGGATGTTGGTCAAGCCGTGCGTAAAGTTGAGAAGTACGCATTGTCACAGTTCCACAATCATTTCTCGGTCGAAATATAAATGAGTTGACACAACAAAATCATACACAGGCAGTCCAATTACAAATGTTGCGCTACCTGATGCGCCCTGGCGACCCTGTATACACCCGGACTCCGGTTTCTCAACATCGGCACCTCCACTGGCTGCAACCAAACTCGGTGTCCAAAAAAAAAAAAAAAACTTGCAACCAAACTCGGTGTCCAAAAAAAAAACCCCATCACGATCAAAATCACAGGAAACGACACCAGGTATCTCTCCGAAGAGTCAGTTCGCATTTGTACACGGGTTACGTTTAGATATCAATCCTCGTATGCAAGGCCGAGTGTTTGCTCTCGTGTTCCCAGTACGAGCAGTGCATCATAGACAGCTCCGCCGGCTGGCGGGAGCAAGCGAACTGAAGCCCGGCTCCGTTACCGGACGAGACCGGGGGCGGCGTGGCGGTGGCTGGGCTCAGCTGCTGAGAGTGGTGCGGGTGGGCCGGGTGGTGATGGTGGCTCATGCCGTTGTAAGAGTTCACCATACCCGGGAGCGCCATGCTCTGCACCCGCGAGTAGGGGTTGTAGGAGGCAGGGGCGGACAGAGCCTTGACCGGGCTCACGTTGCCGCTGGCCATCTGACAGGAAGTGTACGGCATCGGGGTGGGCGGTTGGCCCAGCGACCACGAGTTATTCATGAAGCTGGACTGCAGGTACTTGGGTGGGGACAGGTAGCCGTATCCGTCCCCTCCGAACAAGGACTTCCCCGGCTGGAAGTGCGTGGGTGGCGGCCTGAAGGGTCGCTTCATTCGGCGGCGCCTCCGGTAGTTGCCCTTCTCGAACATGTCCTCGCAAGCCGGGTCAAGAGTCCAGTAGTTGCCCTTCCTTTCCCCGCCACCTTCCCGCGGAACTTTGATGAAGCATTCGTTGAGACTCAGGTTGTGCCGGATGCTGTTCTGCCAGCCTTTTTTGTTTTTCTCATAGAATGGAAATTTGCTGATGATGTACTGGTAAATACCAGAAAGGGTGAGACGCTTCTCGGAGCTCTCCCGGATGGCCATGGCGATGAGGGCCACATAGGAGTACGGAGGCTTCTGAGACGGATCCGGCTTCTCCGCGACTTTTTCCTGGACCGGCTCTTCTTTGGGTCGCTCTTTCTCCTTCGCGGTGTTGCTATCGTGGATCATCAATGCCACTGCGTCATCGTCCGGGCTTTGGTAAGTGGCCATCATTTCCCAGCGAAACCAAACCGGTCCAGTCCAAAAGCGCAAAAGCAAACGTGCTTGTCTCCCGATGCTTCCGCGGTGATGCGTGCACACAGCGGCGGTGGATGCACGGGCAAGTCTTTCTTTTGCGGCTCTGTAGGTGGCCACACATGAGGCTCTTTTTCCCCCCACCAAATTGGTTTATGACCAAGGCGCAACTCAAGTTGTGATATGTGACTCGGTAAGCCCAACCCTTTCCTCGTTTTCCCCCCACGTCCACACTCAGGCTGCGTTCTCGCACTGAACGACGTAGTGCCTCGTGATTTGTGCACTTGAGAGTTCCGCCTCTACTTTCACAGTCAATTCAATAATATGTTTCTGCAACACCTACTTCATTAAAGTAAGTCCCTTTAGTACGCAACTAGCATTTGTACATTTTTGCAAGCTTCTAAAAAGTCAACATGACCATGACATTTACGGCATATTGTTTATTATATGATGATGATGATGATGATGATGATGATGATGATGATGATGATGATTAACTACTGCATGTAAATCGCTGCGATTTATTTTGTGTCTCAAAGCTATACAAACACTTTTTGGTAAAGGGCTAATTATGCAATATTGCAACGCAATCACTTTTGCAGTTAATTGTATATTATCACTGTTGCAGAACAGCGCAAACCGGTTTAGCAGCTTTCAGTTTCAAATAAGCACACCGGACTTTGCAGCACATCTGAGAGCTCTTATTCTTTTTTTTAATATCAATATGAATTTGTAACTAACTGAAAAAAAATCCATATAGCTCAAACTGCTGCTCCTGCAAGAAACACTATTACATGAGTACTACCTCTGACAGTTCCAATCAAAACTTTATCACATTTGCAAACGCAGAGCATATTAAATGTAGCACTGTATAAGTGCACGTCATAACGTCGTGTGCAGAAAGAGAAAACGTATACAAGGCTCAGGGGTAATGGACTAAACAACAACAAGAACAACAACAACAACCACCACAACAACAAACACAAGCATTAATGACAAAAAGAGTAATAATATAAAAGCCTATATGCATATGACGAACACGAGCAGCTATTTATAACGTGCTTAGTGTAATTATGTTAGTGCTATTGTATAACAGATACAGACAAGCGTGTTACATATACTTATTGTAAAAGGTGCAGAGCAGAAACTGCTGTTGCACATGAAGGGCCAGCAAAACTTTTGGATTGCTTCAAAGTAATTATTAGACTGAAAATGGAGGAACTTTATTACTGTCATCTTCCTAAAATAATAGCCCGAATATTTTTCTCATCGGAAAACACAATCTGTAGCATATACCGAATAAATTTTATTTATTCGAAATTCCACTAAAGTGGTAGATTTATATGATGTGTCTAGGTGATTTTCAGAGGTGGTTGCAGCATCGTGAGATTTTTTTGGGGAGGGTTGTCAATAATGACTGTAGGACTCTTTAACAATGTATGGGCATGCATTTACTGAAAAATATTAAATAAATGGACAAAAAAAATTACAAAACAAACAAAAACGAAACAAACAAGAAAAAAACCCACAACGTTGCGGATATAACAGGTCTTCAAATCTTTCCACTCGCATCATCATTATCATCATCATCCGCTTGCAAGCGTATTCAGCAAAGCTGCGAGAAGTAAAACTGAACAGAGCTTAATTAACGACGTTTAGAGAGGATGGAAAAGTGTACATTTTCCTGGCCACCCATGAGGGTCCCACCGGGGCCTCGTGGAGTGTATTTCCGTGCTGTGGGATTGTACGCAGGTGGAGCAGCATTGGCATGTGTGTCATCACCATGCAGACAGTCTGCACTCTGCAGCTTGGCCGCAGCAGCTGAACTGCGCTGAGAGCCAACAGTCTTTCAACGTGCAATTACCGCCGACTGGCACGTTCACGACTTCCACCCTGCATGACTTCTTTCTGTTAAAAGACTTAACGGCTCACGGAGATAATTTCAACACGGTTATTGTGCACTTGCACCGGCTTCAATAAACGGTACATTGTCCAATAATTTTATATGAAACCTCGGGAAAGATTAAATCACAAAGGCTACTGTTTAGTAGACGTTCCGAATAGGCCCTACGTCGTTCGGTGATTTGCTTTTAAAAACTACGCGTTTGAAATCAGCTGTTGCTTCATTAAAAGACAGTCGATTTTCAAGTGATATTTTGAACATACAGTACTTAATTGTCCTGGAAGTTGAGCGGTGTTTGTACTGAAACTTAAAAACAATAAAAATCTTAAATGACTTATTGTCAATTACGATGCGTCCTGCAGGTGAGGGCAAATTACACCACAAAACAGCATCACATTTGAAACATAACTGCAACTAATAATCATCATCATCATCATATTAAAATATAAATACAGAATACAGAATATTTAAAGCCTATTGCTAATTCTCACAGGGAACCTGCAGCGATGGATGATGATAAATGTAAATTGACCACGAATCTCTCTCTCTCTCTCTCTCTCTCTCTCTCTCTGTGTCACGCGCACCACGTCACAACAATTGCACGTTTACCAGTGTGTCAACAATGTGTAAATAAAACAGAGTTTGAAACACGAACCGATTGAGGCGCTGAGGAATGTTAATTTGACATTAGCTTGTTTTCGTGTTATCGCCTTATAGCCTAAAAATAACATTTGGAATAAAGTCAATAACAGTACATAGCAGTATGTGTACCATCTGGAAGGGATTTGTTTCTTAAATTATTTATTTTAATGTATGTCTATTTATTAATAATTTTCTTCACGAAAAATACAATTCGACTTAAGTAGTTTTAACAATGATATACGACGACTACTACCTATAAAGGTTATGACGCCCTCTGGCCCCCCAAAAATATTTGAGCACACTGCTCAATTTAAACGCATCACCAGCAGAAGACGTTTTTTATTTTTAGGATGGTCTAGTTGTTGCAGGTTTAATATTCAGACTCGGCAGAGTACAAAAGAGAATAATAGAGTGTCAACATAAAAAAATGCTGAGGAGCCTTCTTTAAATTATAAATACAGACACTGTAATTGTACTGCAATTAATCTCCATCATCAAATGCATGTAGCCAAATCTATTAATTGTTTCTGAGCTGCAATTAACACACCAAGTAGGAATCACAAACGTTTTGACAGTTTAGAACAAAATATGTTTTAGTGAGTGGCTTTCATTACAGCATTAAAAAAAACCTCATAAATCTTTGCTCTAATGTTTACTTGACAAAGAACCAATTGTCTTCTTGCCCTTTTTTTTTCTTATAGACCTATAGGGCCGTCACTGCAAAGGGCCGTAATGTAATTTGAAAATGTGGAATTCCTGTCCTCTTGCACTTCCTGCCCTTGCAGATCTGGAACTAGGATGTTTATCATTGCGCGTGCGGGTGGAATGTGGCGGACGGATCCGCCGGGTCAGGTCGGGACTGGAGAACAACCACCCGGGGTGGAGAGGACTCATCAAGGCAGTGACCGCATGTTTGCAAATAAAGATAATGAGGTTGTTGATAATTAGTAGCACCAATATTAGCAATAGCATACATTCTGAGACAGTTTATTACCATGGCATCAAACATCCTAAGGAGAAATGACTCGTGTGGATCAGTGGACTATTCAGACAGTGTGTATCCCTTGCAGGTTTTATCTGCTTGCATGGGATATTAGGTTTGATGCAATTGAATGCAATGTAATTTGATGCAAGAGAATCTTTTTGAGATGAAAGAAAAGCATGTCAAAAGGAAGGATGGATGAACGGCAGGACGAGGGAAGGGTAAAAAGTGCGATGGACCCTCAGCCCTCATGCAGTTCCTTCAACATGGCTGTGGTCTCTCTCAAAAGAGATGATAGAGCAAATAAACAGTGACCGCCAGGTTTCCTCCTGCAGCTCGACAGCCCCCAACACAGATTAAGTTTGAGGGAGGGATGAGGGCGCCTGGGAACACATTGTTAAAAAGTGATTTGACTCAGGTGGGGAAATACTTTTGTGATGTTGTATGTATTTATATCAGGAATAATTAAAATAAGATAAGATAAGGAAACCTTTATTTGTCTCACAATGGAGAAATTCCCAATTTACAGCAGCAAAATTATGGAAGGGAGAAAGCAGAAGACAAAAAGTATACAAATAAATATAAATGTAAAATATAAAATTAATGTTATAATTTATAAAAAAAAAGAAAAGCACTGAAAAAAGCAATACAAGACATTTTGTTTTTGAAATTCTCATGACACATTTTATACCCGAGGACAAAAAATATATTTTGTATGACTTCATAGTCAGATTCCTCCCGAAAATGTTTGTTGAATTACCAGTAGTACAAGACCTTGGGGTTATTCGGGTTTGGAGGATTCAGTGTATTACGTGACATGGAGATTAAAAATATGAAAAGATCTGATGAGGACAGTTGGAGGTCCAGACCCTAAACTGGTCAGCTACAAGGTGATTGTGGTTGGGGCAGTGGGTCAGGTGCCCTAAAGTCAGTGATGTGAACCACTGCCCTCCCCATGATGCTCATGTCCATGTATGGTACTCCAACCATGACTATTATTACTACGACCACTACAACTAATAATAATCATTAAATAAAAAACACAAATTAAAATCAAAGTAGCTGGAGACATAATATAACACAGAATAACCCCGAAAATGGATTTTAATGCATACTGCATGTCCATATGAAATGTTCAGTATGGCAAAAATTTTCTTGCATGTGTAAGAGCAAGAAAATGATTTGTAGTTGATAGTGGACTGATGGAATGGATAAGATGGAAAATGGACCGGAGGAGAAAGGTGAAAACAGAGGAGACACATTGCATTCTTGCTAACCTTAGTGAGGGTTGAAGTGCTGCAGCCTGGTGCCTCGTGATTTTCTTTGAGCTTTTCCTGAACCGCCGCCAATACTTAAATGATTCACAGGAGCAGAGCGACTGTATGTTCTGTACTAAAATGATGGGTCGATTTGCATTCCCTTTCTGTTTTTTCCTGTTCTTGGCATGCAAATCTCATGCGAAAAACAAAGGATGAGAGGAAAAAATGGAGGAGAAAAAAGTGTGCTAGGTAGCAACGGTCTAAACCCAGGCAGGGTGTGCAAAAAAAAAAGAAAAAAAAAAGCATCAAGACCGACACATACTGAGCCAACATGTTCTCCTCACATATACACTTCCTCACCCGAGGAACTTCTTTTCACCCTGCCAACTTAACAAGCTACAGCCACAGCCTTGCTCACACTTGAAAATCCCCAAGTAACCTCACACCCATTTCACATCCTGATCCCAGTTTGGGATTAGATTTCAGGCCAAATCAAAACAAGTCACTTCGTTAGAGGTAATTACACAGGTAGCCTACCTCGCTGGGCAAACAAACATGGCTGCCAGCTGACACTCTGAAGACAGATCAAAGCTGCAGACTGACAAGAAACAGGAGAACATTCAAACAAGGGCTTGTTAACCACTCCAATACTTTCATTTTCCCTCACACATGCACAGTACTCACACACCGTCTTCCTCATACCTCTCTTCAGTCTTCTCCTAATAGACAGACGACTGCGCGCAGTTGAAAGATGTTTCAGACATGAACAGAGTGATCTTTGCAGTGAGCTGCATCTGAAAACAATAATGCATGTTAATGGTGCAGAACAGTGTGGAGTTGTGTTGTGCTGTGCTGTGCTCTGCTTCGGTGGTCTGCTTGTCTCATAATCAACGATGTCTTTCTTTACCCAGTGGTGGTGACTGGTGGATTTTTCACCAGGGAGGGCGCTAGATAGATAGATAGATAGATAGATAGATAGATAGATAGATAGATAGATAGATAGATAGATAGATATCCATCCATGTTCAATGGGGTCTCGGGGAGGTGCTGGAGCCTATCCCAGCTGTGTGATCGGCTTAAGGCGGCTCACACCTTGAACTGGGAGCCAGTCAGGGCACAACACACACAAACACACACACACACACACACACACACACACACACACACACACACACACACACACACACACACACACACACACACACACACACACATTAGGGGCAGGACTTGCTTCTAAAATCTCAATTCATTAATTGCAACGATTCTGTTCATGACTTTTACGGACAGAATTTCTAGGCACAGTCGAGGCATGAAGGGAGTCCAGTTTGGTGGCATCAGCATTGCATCACTGCTGATGTGGTATTGGTGGCTTCTTCAAACCATGAACTCTAACTCTCACTGTAGCGGTTTGCAGCAAAGTGGAAAGCGGTTGGCATGAAAATCAACAGTTCCAAATCTGAAAACATCGTCCTCAGATGGAAAACAGTGGAGCAGCCTCTCCAGGTCAGGGATGAGATCGTGCCCTAAACGGAGGAGTTCAAGTATTCTTGGGGTCCAGATCACAAGTGAGGGCGGGATGAAGCAGGACATCACCAGGCAGATCAGTGCAGCGTTTACTGTGATGCGGACTCTGTAGTGGTCCGTCTTGGTGAAGAAGGAGCTGAAAGGCAAAGCTCTCAATTTGCCGGTGGTTCGACATTCTTACCCTCACCCTTGTTCACGAACTGTGGGTCATGACAGAAGAATGTCTTCCCCGATACGAGTGGCCAAAATGAGTTTCTTCTGCACGGTGTCCAGGCTCTCCTTAAGAAATAAATTGAGAAGCTTGGTTATTCGGAAGGGCCTCAGAGTTGAGCCACTTCTGCTACACATGGAGAGGAGCCAGTCAAGGTGTCTCGGGCATCTGGTTAGGATGCCTCATGGACGCCTCCCTTGTGAGGTATTACAGGCATGTCGCACTGGCAGGAGGCCTCAGGAATGACCTAGGACATGCTGGAGAGACAATGTTTTACCGCTGGCCTGGGAATGTCTTGGGATCCCTCTGGAATAGTTGGTAGAAGTGGCTTAGGAGAGGGAATTCTGGGCTTCCCTGCAAAAGCTGCTGTTCATACAACATATGGAGCCTACTATACATGTTTTTCCAGCAGCATAAATACGGCAAGCACTCTTACAAGCATTCATAAAGCAAAGCACAAAACACAAATATTGAGCTCTGACACTTCTGTGTTGTCTACATCACGTAATATAATGTAAAGGTTTCTCTCAGTCTCTCAGAATTGGTACTGAGGGCACTCAATGAATAAAGCAAAGAGTCTGGAGGTCTACCACACATAGTTTTGCACACACACACACACACACACACACACACACACACACACACACACACACACGCAAACTTCCATTTTAAAGACTGTGATCGATTAATTACATTTGTTTGAAGAGTCATTTAATTAGTTATCAATCAATCAAATTTTTAGACGGAAACAAAAAATCTCAGAACTGTGAGGTACATATGATAACCACTCATCCGAGAAAGCCAGTATCATTAGTTCATTTATTGAACCTGGTTCCCTTTCATATCAACATATACTGTATATACAGTATATCGTGAAAGTACCAAATGGGCTCACAGAAGACCCCATTAACAGTCCACAGTAAGATGCCATCATAATTTCAAAATAATGTCATTATCAAAAATCGTCATAAAAGAATGTTAATATCGCAAAAATTAAAGAACCTTTGAAGTTGTGTCGCACATCTGATGTGATTTACAATCAATTTTTATTGTGCGCAGGGTCGCTGAGCAATACTATTATCTCAAATATTTTTATTTATTATGTTTGTATTTTGGAAGAGGACCTCGTAGGAATTCTTTTCTTACTTTTGCAGCCTTTCTTACATGTATATAGCTCTTCTCTGTTTCCTTTATTTTTTTTCTGTTTTGCTTTGGCACACCTTCTTCTCAAACCATTGCTGTCCAGGCAACCACAAAGCTTTTCTTAATTTTCCTAACATGGCAACAAATCGGTGTTTAATACAACAGAGTGTAAGGAGATTTCAGTGAATACGGTAGCTGATGTTATCTGATCAGTACATGGAAAGAGAAGCACCCGAGATCAGACAAGTCTTCACAAAGCACCAGCTGTCCATTAGTGATTGTCATAGTCTTTACCCATATCACTTAATCTCTCTTTCTCTCTTTATTTGTTTATTTATTTATTATTACTTTTTTTTCGTTTTGAATAAAGCAAATAAGTCACACAAACACTGCATTTTTCTAGGAAGTGTGATAACATTGGAAGAGATGACAATCCAATACTTTGCCTTCTTGTTGCGCTACAAGCTTCATGAACGGTACAGTGAACATCAAGTCATTGACACATTTAAAAACAAAACTGAAAATATGGTTTGGAGTCTTGATTGCTTTGATTTTACATGTCAGGAGACAATGGCAGCCAGTGTTACGACTTCAAACGGACGCTGCAGACTGAGTAAAATAATATAGGCATGAGATTTTAAAACCACAAATAGACACACACTAGTCGAGCACACTGAGCTCTGCCAACAGTGTGTCACTCTTTGCAGGATCAGATTGCACATAGCGCACCACACAAACCTCCTCAATTCCAGCTCTACTGCCGCTGTCATGACCACAATAACAAACAGGAAAACCAGGCAGTCGAACACACAGGCATGAAAGACAGAACACATCACACACATGCACACGCACGCGCACTCAGAGTGTGACAGTGACTGAATAGACGTGTTTGATCGATTATTTGGCTTATTTTAGAAAATACCCACAAAGATACATTATGAATAATATCATGACCGCTGTTCTTTTTCTTCCTCTTGTTTTTATTATTTCAACAGTCTTATTTGTAATGAGCACGTTAATTATTCCTTCAAAATAAATTAAATTCAAATGGTGCCCCGCGATTGGCTGCCAATGAGTCTCTCTCCAAATGTCTGCTGGGACAAGTGCCAGCTTAGTGGCCACAAGGAAAAGCGGTATAGAAAATGGAAAGATGGATACGTTGAAATTCTATCAACATTAAAGCTATACTGTAGCTCATGATTTGCTGCTCATTAACTCAAATGTGATTTTAGGCACGCGTACTGCACGCCATAACGTTTAAATTCAGGACAATCTGCATCTTTCTTTTATAATGGTAACATTTTCAGTGAGTGGCTTGGATCTCCATAGACTGTAGGCGTGATCATGAAAAAAAAAAGTCTCGGAGAAATGGGAGATATCAAATGTAAAAACAAATTGAACCTCATAACTCTCATTAAATGGGCTGTTAATGGGTTTATAAATTTTCCATTCATTGCTGAGACAACAAATGCAATACAATATAGCAGCTGTCGAACATTTGGAGAAGAGGAGAAGTTATTTGGAAGGAGAACATGTCCCATGGAGAGTGGAGCAAATGCGAGGGCAGAAAGTGGGGGGATAAAAGGAGGGTGAGAGAGAACACTTCCTCTGGTGCATTGTCCCCCGAGGGCAGAGAGAAAGAGATGGCCGACTCCCCTGACAGATCTGAAGATGTCCTGTTTTGCTTTTCCTCAGCTCTCCCTCTTCCGGCAGGAAGCAACATCATGCTGGGCACCAAAGCTATGGCAAGTGTAGGACAGTCAGCTCTGGTACCGATATGTGCTGTCCACAAATGGGATGAGACAGTGCAGATGTGCAGAATGTCAAATGCGATCAAGATGAAATGTCGACAAAGGCCTCTGAAATGCCGAGGTTGTCCATATTTGGTAAATGGTAGAATGCCATTAGATGTATGGAATATAAAAAAAGATTAAATAAATAAACTCAATAATTACATTTTATTATTGAGTTATTACGTGTTTCGCTATTACATGTCTCTCAAAATGTAGAAGAGAGTTAAACTGGTGTTTAATGAATCCAATTCAATAAATACATTCAAATATACTGTGCTGAGATATTTTTTTAGCCTTCAGTTCCCATTCAAGAAAATATTTGCTCCAGTTTGCGATTCAACTTAATGCATCCATCGTCACAGAGAAGCTGGAGTTACCCCTGTGCTCCTTTTTATATTTTGAGCACGTGTCTCTCCAAAAGCCACGGCGCACCCCTGGTTTACAGTAATAATAGCAAATTAAAATAAACACTCACAACCTGAGACAAATAGTCTTTAGAACACAGACTGACAGGATTTCAAACATTTTTCTTCATTTGAAAATTTAAACAGTTAAACAATTTGTAAGGCTTTTAAACATTGAATTTCAGCTCCTAAATATTGATTTAGGCATCAATATACTCCTTCCATAACACACGAGGAGACTGTCAAAGGAGCGAGGTGGGAGGAGGTACAAATGTTTCGGGGCAATGAGACGATCCCGCCTCGATGCAGTCATTTTATGGAGACATCCACTAAAGATGACGTCACGTCACTTAATTGCGTTGCAATTTCGCCGTCTACTTGTCCGCAGTTTTATTATCGCCACATGTCCATTTTATTCTTTATGCTTCAAATGGGATTAAATGAAAGTGAAACCTCCACACTGTTATGCTTCACAACTTATGATGCCAAGATGAGCATGATTGGTCTGTCCCAACTGTGTCTCCCCACCCCCTCCACCTCAAATACTCACAGTGCACATTTAGAATGTGACACATTTAGAATGTGACATTACGTCGAATGTGAAAAAGTGAAAAAGCATCAAAACAATTTTACTTTTCTTTATTAGGCCAAACGCATTTGAGAAATAGCAGCCTATACTGCAGTCCAAACATTAGAAACAAGTTTGGTTCAGTGTAGTAACCATAAGCCAGTGTAAGTGGAAACAAATCATTTTTTGGATCAAGTACTTCCCCAAATAGAACAGACATTCAGTAAAATATGTATATTCAAACTAAAATAATCAAGAAACGACACAACCATGGATTCTAACGAGTTAATTTGAAGTCCTGCATCGTTGACAATCCTGCTGGTACACGCCCGTTTTCTTACGCCACCATCAAATATCCACAGGACTTCTGCAGAGGATACATGAGACATCCCTCGGTTTACGCAAGCCTGTGGAAGCTCCTCAATGCTCTGTCCTCGCACCTGAAGGTGCGTTTAAAACAATTGAGCCACATATGGTGGTATGACAACAACTTCTGGGTTACAGTGGATTTTTTGAGGAGCTGGAAACATTGTAATTAATCAGAGACGCGGGATGATCCGTTCTTGTGGAGCCAGAGTGCGTTGGCATTATGCAGTTGTCACGAACGTGAAAAATAATGAGTTAAATGACTCTTTCAACAAAAAAAACTGAGTTAACAAATGCTGTTAGTTTAAATGGTGCCAACACAGGTAATACGGAAACTGATATTCTCCCTTTGTGGTTATATTGCGACGGATAGTCATTGGAACTGCAGTAAGACATAACAACTCAACTCAACTGTATTTATAGAGCACTTTAAAACAACCAAAGTACAGGAGCAAAAATAATTCATACAACAGCAAACAATAAAATAATAACTTAACTAAAACAGTACAAAGCACAAAAAGAGTAAAACTAAACTCAAGTGCTGAGTCAAAAGCTAAGGAATATTTTTTTTTTAATATGGGCAGCGAGGGGGCCTGCCGTACCTTCAGTGGGAGGTCATTCCAAAGAGAGGGACAAGCAACGGAAAAGGCTCGATTCCCTCTGAGCCTCCGCTTAGTTCTTGGTACCTCTAATAGTGTTTGGTTTGCAGACCTGAGGCAGTGGGCTGGTATGTAGGGGTGGAGGTGCTCAGAGAGGTAAGGTGGGCGAGGCTATTTAAAAATTTGAAAACAAATCAAAGAATCTATGAAATAAGTCTCAAAATGTATAGGGAGCCAGTGAAGGGATATCAGAGTAGGAGTTATGTGCTCCCTCTTACGAGTACCAGTCAGGAGGCGATCAGCAGCATTCGGGAGGATTGGCTGACTCCAAAGTAAAGTGCATTACAGTAATCCAGCTGGGATGTGACGGAGGAATGAATTACCTTTTAAAAGGGGGGACAGACAAAGAGAACAGAGAAAAAAAAACAATGGAGAACAATAACAGTTCGTCATTTGACAAAAGGAGTTGGATTCTATCCATAGTATGAGGACGAAGAAGGCAATGCTATGAGGATGCAACGAGTAGCAAATAAGGCAGGGCAGGACAGAACAGAACAGGACAGAACAGGACAGGGGTAAAGAGGCTATAAAGTGCATAAACACCTGTAAAAAATATCAGTGCAAGCAGGCGGACAGTCCTGGAAGTTGACATCATCATCAGCTTGAGAGCGGCCCTATGCCAAGCGACTAAATCCCAAGTGTGTGTCTATGGAGGCACACGAGTGAATCAGCACAGGTGCATGTTTGTCATCGGAGTTGCTGTGCAGGCACATTGAAAACTGGCAGACTTAGCCTCACCCATTTGAGGGATGAGCAGGCCGAGACGCCCAGGTGGTTGTCCAGCATCACCAAAGTGCTCCCACTAGCCACCCTGAAAAGGATGCACAGACCCCACTGCTGTAACCTCAGCCACCGCCGCACCCCTCCACCAATCGATGAAATCGTAATTATCAGTGCTTATAATGTCACTCTTCCATCATCAAGTAAATTATTATATGAATTATTTCTCAATATTGAAGTCCTTTTCATTCATCAACCGAGTTGCAAAATGCTATATTATCATATCCGTGGTCACATTTATTTTTCTTTCCAGACGTTTGTCTCCCTAGACCAGGGGTGGCCAACCAGTCAGAGACTAAGAGTGAATTTTTTTATTGTGTTACTACAAAGAGCCACATCACACACACACACACACACACACACACACACACACACACACACACACACACACGAGCTGGAGTGGTTACATACTACTTGGGTCAGCTTTCTACATATTTGACCGAAGATGGACTTTTGAAGCTACGAAACTCCCCCGATCGACCCGATCGTGCACATGCAAGCATATACACACGCATACACGCACACACGTGGGCACCCAACCACGCACACATGTGCATACGCAAGCACGCAACGCACGCCGAGAAGAGCGACAGCCGGAATGTCACCGAACATGAACGAAAGTTTTTTCGCTCCTATTTCCTCCTCCCAACGCTCGCGCTCGATTTGGGACCAGTCCGCTGGCTCCTGATCGATCATGATTGACGTATTGGGCACCATTGCCTTAAAATCTGAGGTAATTCGCTGACTACCTTAGCGCTGAGCACTGTTTGCGCATGAGCAGTGATTCACTTGTCATCTGATTGTTCGCCTTGTATGTCAATCAAATAACGGGATTCATGATAGGCTGATATAGTAAGTTCTGTGTATTTAGCACCGTTGTTTGAATGGCAGCGCCACCGCCGAGGCGTTTTCGACACTTGTCATTTGAAAGCCCAGGAGCCGCATTGAGCCAGCCAAAGAGCCGCATGCAGCTCGTGAGCCGCGGGTTGGCTACCCCTGCCCTAGACCAACTCATTGTCTTTTTTTCCTCCTCACATCAACCACATCGCACCTCCGCTCATGGCTATTCATTCACACTGGCTGCCTCTGTGTGCATTTTCCTCTCATTCTTGGTGTGAGACCTTATCTCTGGATCAGATAAGGCTTCAGTACTGGTTTTAAAACTTCAGCAGATCTGTCCAAACACATGAGCTCATGCCAAAGCCCTGCTGCTGCCTGTTAACTCCATGATCTAATATGTAGTCCATGTGTTGGTGGGTCATGCTGCACGGAGGTGTGGTGGATTCTTTCTGCATCTCTCACTTCATTTTCCCCCTCCATTTTCCCCCATTCCCTGCCCCTCTTTTACTGAATGTTTTTTCTTATCTTTGTCACTCTTGCTGTCTTTCTAATGTCTGTGCTAGATGGCTCTAACAGCATGAATGTGATCACGCTACCACTATCAGATGTGGGGATCTCAAACAAAAATGGAGTTGTCAGGACAATGTTTTGAAGCCACACAGGTAGCTGAGTTAGACCTGCTTGATGGTTTCCTTGGTGATCAGCGTCTCTTCCTGTAGGAGAGCAAAATGCTGCGAGTGCGAATGGGTGTCAGTCAAAAAGCAATTGATGGGTTTCGGGTCTTTCTGCGTGCATCACCCTGTGTGGCTGCTCTTGTGGACATATGCATTATATCCCTGCGGGAGGGGGTTCAAGGTACTAAGGTTACCCCCTGATAGAGGCAGTATGGGGTCATCTCGTTGCAGGACATCTCTCTGGGGTGACCTCGCCGCCCCTCATGGCCCCATGAACAGACGAGACTTCTGAGGAGAGAGGAGGAATAGAGACACCCCCAGAGAACGGGACCCCTGGACTGCCCCAGACCCTAGACCCCAGCTCTAACAGAGTCCGACCCAGGCCCAATGTGTTCCCAATCAGGAGAAACACAAACAATTCTTTTATTAAAGAGATCGCTATGGCCAGCCGCTCGCACACAATGCAACCTGTGATGCATTAACACTGAAATGAGAACAAAACCTTGGAGGTATTTATCAAGAGGAGGATTATACATGTGTAAATCAATGTTGGCAAATAGCTGTCATATCACCAATAACACAGACGACCCCCCCCAAACCTGTGCCTTCCCTTTCCTATTCTGCCTGTTTTCTTCCCATTCTTCTTGGTCTCTATCCGGGAAAACAAACTGAGGGATTAGGGATTTGAGGAGGTGTAATGAGTGCCAGGTGGAGAAGTGTGACTGTGGGGGTCCTGTGCCAGATTAGGGGCGATGGGGTGGGGTTAGGGCTTGGGGATGACCCACCAATCCCTCACACTCCTTCCTAAAGGCAGCTAATGTTTCTTTTGAAGAAATAATGCTGTTTGGCCATCTAATAGCACTCGGCAATTATGAGCCTTTTCAGGGCATGTATGGTATTACCAGAGGTGGCTACCAGCGTGTGGAGGTGGAGCGAGCTTGATAAAAAGTCATAAGGGGGTTAGAGAAGTTTTTGAACATGAAACTAAATACAGCTATGTGATAATAAAATCACGGAAATATTTTTTTAATCCCCTTTTCTTTGATACAAAGTCACTGTGTCATAAATATCGCCCGCGACCCTTGTGAGGATAAGCGGCTTGGATAATGGATGGATGCATTGCAAACGTTTTGACAATGGTCAGAATTGAATGTTTTGGTCAAAAGTGAAACTTAAATCACGAAAATTGAATAAATTATTCCTCTACTCTACAAAGTCAATCAATCACATTACAAATTAATGTTGGTTAGATAAACTGCAGGTGGGCAACAGAAAATTGAATATTAAAAGCCATACTTTTACATTCGGGGCGGCCCAGTGGGCCAGTGGTTAGCGCGTCAAACTCACAATGCAGAGGTACTGGGTTCAATTCCAGCTCCGACCTCCCTGTGTGGAGTTTACATGTTCTCCCCAGGCCTGCGTGGGTCTTCTCCGGGTACTCGGGTTTCTTCTCGCATTCCAAAAACATGCCTGGCATCCTGATTGAACACTTTAAATTGTCCCTAGGTGTGAGTGTGAGCATGGATGGTTGTTCGTCTCTGTGTGCCTTGGAATTGGCTGGCAACCGGTTCATGGTGCCCCCCGCCTACTGCCCGGAGACGGCTGGGATAGCACCTTCGTGACCCTTGTGAGGATAAAGCGGATCGGAAAATGGATGGATGGATGGATGGATGGATGGATACTATTACATCCTACACTTACGTGGCAGTATATTGGGAAATCTTGGGATAACTTGTGAGATTCAATTTGTGCAATAACCTATCACGCAGTATTGAAAAATCATCCGCAATAATAAAAATGTTGTAAAAACTTCAAGGTAGCTCATCTGTTGGCTATATTTATATTGTGCTGCTATAATCCTAATTTCAATAAAGTTAATAAACAGTTCATTTATACCAAATTGAAAACACAGTTTTAATTTAGTAAATCATCCACGGAATACCAAAACACATGAATGAAGCTGTTAAATATTCTATAATTTAGAAGCAACTCTTCACACACACACACACGCACACACACTCTCTCTCTTGGCAGTCCATCGTAGTCGAAGATGACGTAGCTTCCTTCTGCTCACCAATCCCTCACACTCCTTCCTAAAGGCAGCTAATGTTTCTTTTGAAGAAATAATGCTGTTTGGCCATCTAATAGCACTCGGCAATTATGAGCCTTTTCAGGGCATGTATGGTATTACCAGAGGTGGCTACCAGCGTGTGGAGGTGGAGTGAGCTTGATAAAAATTCATAAGGGGGTTAGAGATGTTTTTGAACGTGAAACTAAATACAGCTATGTGATAATAAAATCACGGAAATATTTTTTTAATCCCCTTTTCTTTGATACAAAGTCACTGTGTCATAAATATCGCCCGCGACCCTTGTGAGGATAAGCGGCTTGGATAATGGATGGATGCATTGCAAACGTTTGACAATGGTCAGAATTGAATGTTTTATTAAATAATGAAAATTGAATAAATTATTCCTCTACTCTACAAAGTCAATCAATCACATTACAAAGTAATGTTGGTTAGATAAACTGCAGGTAGGCAACAGAAAATTGAAGATTAAAAGCCATACTTTTACATCCGGGGCGGCCCAGTGGGCCAGTGGTTAGCGCGTCGAACTCACAATGCAGAGGTACCGGGTTCAATTCCAGCTCCAACCTCCCTGTGTGGAGTTTGCATGTTCTCCCCGGGCCTGCGTGGGTCTTCTCCGGGTACTCGGGTTTCTTCTCGCATTCCAAAAACATGCCTGGCATCCTGATTGAACACTTTAAATTGTCCCTAGGTGTGAGTGTGAGCATGGATGGTTGTTCGTCTCTGTGTGCCTTGCAATTGGCTGGCAACCGGTTCAGGGTGCCCCCCACCTACTGCCCGGAGACGGCTGGGATAGCACCTTCGTGACCCTTGTGAGGATAAAGCGGATCGGAAAATGGATGGATGGATGGATGGATACTATTACATCCTACACTTACGTGGCAGTATATTGGGAAATCTTGGGATAACTTGTGAGATTCAATTTGTGCAATAACCTATCACGCAGTGTTGAAAAATCATCCGCAATAATAAAGATGTTGTCAAAACTTCAAGGTAGGTCATCTGTTGGCTATATTTATATTGTGCTGCTATAATCCTAATTTCAATAAAGTTAATAAACAGTTCATTTCTACCAAATTGAAAACACAGTTTTAATTTAGTAAATCATCCACGGAATACCAAAACACATGAATGAAGCTGTTAAATATTCTATAATTTAGAAGCAACTCTTCAAAAAAAAAAAGCTTCAAAAGTCCATCTTCGGTCAAATATGTAGAAAGCTGACCCAAGTAGTTTGTAACCACTGCAGCTCGTGTGTGTGTGTTTGTGTGTGTGTGTGTGTGTGTGTGTGTGTGTGTGTGTGTGTGTGTGTGTGTGTGTGTGTGTGTGTGTGTGCGCAGTGTTATACATCCCTTATATACCCCTATACTTTCTTGACAACGATTTTTTAAAATATGATTTAAAATGTCATATGTACAGTATTTGTTATGATACATAACTTCGGTCACAATAATAACACTAAGCGACAAAGTGAGACTTCAAATATTGCCCCCTTGTGGACCACTGGAAAGCATAAAAACTGATCATTTCATCATTCTGACTGCGCTATACGACTTTATTTGATCACGTTACAGTAGTGTATATGGCTAAATGAGTTGCCATTAAAACGAGGAGTTGTCCGTAGTGACTGCTAAAATCATTTTTTCTCACTTAGAAGAAATAATGTGTTCATGAAATGGTGACTGCTAAAATGATTTTTTTCTCACTTAGAAGAAATAATGTGTTCATGAAAGAAAGTAAAAAAAAAGACATTTCCCTTCAAGTTTGCTGTATGGAGAGGAAGAATTGTCCTCAGTGCAAAGCAGAAGGAGGCAAATGAGAAGTCAGATTTTTCACACCCACAGTGATCTAGATTCACACACTCAAACACACACTCGCGCACATGCGCATACGCACACACACACACACCCACAGTGAACTACATTCACACACTCGCGCACATGCGCATACGCACACACACACGCAAACTCATGCATTCTCTATGCTAGCCCAAGCGTGATATCCACCAGACGATGAAGAGGTGCATGTATGTGTGTTTGTTTGGGCGGGAGACTCATGTAACAGAGCCTTATCTGCCCCTGTCTATTCAGTGTCTACAACATCAACAATTGAAAGACAAAACTATGGGCTTTACTATGGACTTCACTTTAAGCCAAACTTGGTTACTACTACTCCTAATAATACAAAACTAAGAATTGCAGTCATGATTTACTGTTTTTGTGTGCTTAAATTAAAATGTCTTCTGTATTTCTCAAATGGTGGCCTTCACACCATGGATCCTATTTGTGTTCAAACCATAAGCGTGGTGCAAATCACAGTCTAACTGTGCGCATGGGTGGAGTTTTCTTTGTTTTAGTATTTTGCTTGACTTTGTGCAGGTAGAATTGGGCGTAACAGGCCGTTTGTGGCTTGGTGAGCTGTTGTGAGATGGACATACTTTTTTCCTAGCCAATCATCACGGCATCCCTCATTTGCAGAGGTGGGCAAAAAAAAGATGCAACTTGTCGGTCCATCATTTGTCAGCAGCCTGGGGACGTTTCCGTCATCATCAGTCCATCATTTTTTCAACCCGAACCAAACTGTAATCATCAGTCTGTCAGTCCGTCATGTTATTTTAACCGCGCTTCCGTCATTGTTTCTGTCAGTAAATTTCATCAGTCAGCCCATCTATCGATCGATCTTCAGTTTGTCATCTTTTTCTTGTTCTCCTTCTTGGTTCATGACACTTTGGTGCACACCTACTATCCAGGAAGCACAAAGCATTTCCATACGTAGTCACTGGAGGCAACCCTGCTTGTATTCAGTGCCCTGAACAAACACACGAGACAGGAGGGGCATGCTTCTGTCAGTCATCAGCAAAACTGCTCAGTGACGGACTGAGAGATTAGTGACAATTACACTGACGGATGTGCTAAGTCCATGATTTTTTTAAAGTTCCCCACCTATCGTCAATTTTCATCAAAACATGCATTCGTTAGTGATGGACTGATTGATGGACCTTCCATCCACTGATCCTTTGCATCAAAATCAGGGCGTTCCGAGTGTAGTATGCCATGTTTGACATTGCGGAAAATCAGAAATACTCGCTGGGGTCCATGCATAACATTGGCAGGTAAACTGCAATCTTTCCCCTTGCAGAGAATGAAGTTGGCCGTGCATGTGACAAGGGCAAAGACCAACGATTGTGCATCTGTGTGTGACACCCCACTGAGCGCAGTCTGTTCCCAAATTTTCAGATGAATCAGGGGCGAGGTAACAAGATGCTGGAATGCCTAGAGAGATGCAACATGGCCCGAAACATGGTCGACTGGACTTGTGCCGGCACCCAAATGAAGTCACAGCCATTTTAACAGCAAGCACACAGGTGCCAGTCGACCAAAATAGGGCCCCAGGTCTCATTTAATCACTGGAAGTGTGGTAATCATATTAGAGCATCAAAATAGACCTGTTTTACAGGTAGCGAGAAGTTATCTTCATTGACATTATCACTAACCAAAAATAGCAGACATCTAGCAGAACGCCCAAGCAGTCTCTTTGAGTTGAGAGGTGATGTCTGACAAACTGCACATTGTATTTCGTGAACATGTTTCCCACAACAGTGCTTCACAAAATGTTTGCACCAAGTGTCACTTAAAAAAATTCCTTGCTCTCCAAGTTTCACCATCATGACCAACGTTAAAACACCAGTAGAGCAATAGGCCCAAGTGTTCATCAAAGTTGAGACAAAATACAGTAGCTATTCCTAAAAAGTACATTGAATACGGTGTTAATGTATGACACTGTGAAGGTGGATGGATGGCTCCGTGCGCCCCCAACTTCAGATAATGGGGACTAAGCATCAAATCCTGGTCTTGGCCAAAAGTAACATCAAGTTGGGTCCCTTGGCAAGACGATTTAAGCTATTTGCCATTTCGCAGCCACTACTGAGGGTGGGCTGTGTCAGGAAGGGAATCTGGCGTAAAAACTGTACTAAACATATCATGTGAGTAACTCGCTATGGCGACCCCCAACCAAAACGGACAAAATGTGTTTCAATCGTAACACTGGAAAATAAAAATCTCTACTGAGACATTAAAGTTAAATAAAAAACTACTTGAATATGTAGAAAAATAGATTATTAACTATTAAATGCAAATGTATTGATTTTAAAAGTGCTCACTCCGCAACAATGTGTCCATGTTTGCAGTAGGTTGCAAAAAGGTCCAGTTTTACAGATTAGTTCCACCTAGTCTACTTCTGTATACCCGGCACATAATTATTGCCTTTAGTCTGCATTTTCTTGATTAAAATGTATGCATATTTATAAACTGTTTTAAAATTTTTTGAATTATATTTCATTAGAATTATCTTAAGTGATTTAAGGTGATTTACCAAAATTTCAACCTTACCTATGAGAAAAACCTTCGAAACAAAAAGTAACATTGTATATAATGCACTGGAAACTGAGAAGGAAAACATTCCTACTTCTGCCGAAGGCCAGGACTCTTTGTTGAGGAAAGGTTGAGACAAATATTAGTGTGTTATACATCAAAGGCCAACACACGCAAGCACGGTAACACCCTAAACGAAAGCCGTGTAAAAAATAAACATCGCCTTTGTTCTGACAGCTGAGCCCTGTCTCACCCATGATTAGAGAAAGACCAAGAGCAGAGGAGGATACGGTGTGCAAGCGACGTAATGAGAGGCCCTATTGGCTATTTGTAATTCAGTATGTGTAAGAGTGGAACAACCGGAGGGTGTCAGTCAGCAGTGACCCCGTTGCCAGGAAATGTTACTGTGGCAGGGCGATGGTGGTGGCACGGCATAGCAAATCACAAATTGCTGATTTGGCCTCCCGGGCGTGATAGCTGCTGGCCATGCATTGTCGCTGCAGAGAAGGAAGAACTTGATGGGTAAACAAATATGCATAAACAAACACATTGATGTGTACCATAAGAGTCTCTCCTTCATTTTATGAAGATGCTTTGAAGTCATTTGCTTAGTGCGCGTGTCAAAATTCCCATTTGTGCTTGTTCTGCCACTACCTCATTTTAGGCAGCTAAGGTCTATTAAACAGGCAATACAGTGATCCCGCTAGTGATTTATTTTTCACACAGCCACCATATCGCAGACTTTTAAGCAATTCTTTTTGGTGGGTTTTTGCAGCATACAAGTCCAAATTGAATTCAATTGAGTTACATTTTTGTGATACGGCGCCAAATCCCAACAGAAGTTGTCGCATGGAGGAGGTCTATAACATTCCTCACACAGTAAGAGACCAACTAAAATTTAGAGTTGGACAACTTCAGATAGTAGCATGCTATACTGGGCAGCAACGTGCTAGATTGGATGAAGATTCTGCGTAATTAAAAGCAGGAAGAGACAGACAAGGGCCCTTCCTTTGTTATGGTGACAGTCGATGTTCCCACAAAGCAGAGAGAGCGCGGGCTTGAAAGTGATGTTTTCTTTTATTGGTATGTGTTGCTGCTCTGTGTGTGTTATAGTGGTGGCAGAGAAGGTTTGAAGGCCCTGACGGCACGCCACCGATGTGTGTATAGAAGTCAGTGAGTCTTGAATTCAACTCGCCATATATACACCTGCAGGGGTAAACAAACACGGCAAATATCATGACGCAACTCAGAATCACACTTGTGGGTCAAGCAGTAAACCTTTCAAGTCAAGTCAAGCAAAGTCAGCTTTATTGTGAAATATGTGCCACATACAGCACAGATGACATTTTTTTCTCTCAACCACAGTGCAAACATGCGGTGTACTGAAACACACATTTTTATTTATTACTGTGGCGAGTGATTTATTGATGGTAGAAAGCAAGAAGTGGAAAGGATGTCTATTTGCGTCTTGGCGTTAAGCGTAGGTTGCCTTTTTAGATCGAGATATTCCAATCGATCACAATCACCATGTATACGGTAGGAACTCTGTCTGCTCACGCATGGAAACGAGTTACCACGAATGTTCCAGAAACCGGAATTTTGACCTTAACCCGAATATTGTTGTTGTTGATGGCGGCGCGGGCACCCGCAGCGGCTCCTCTCTCTCCTGTGGTTGAGAGAAAAGAAATTTCATCTGTGCTGTATGTTGCACAGAGCACATTTAACAAAGTTGACTTCAACTTGAACTTGAATATTGACTGCATGTAAATATAGACTCTGATAATCTTCCATTTCTTGAAAGCGAAAGAGTGAGAACTGGGCCTAAGTAATAGTTTCAATTAGTTTTAGCATGCTTGAATAACTTTAAATGTGTCTAAAGCAAGTGGGAGGGGTAGAACCCTACTCTATAAAAATTTTACATGCAGTTGTCTCTAAATTCATTTCACCTGGGTCTGTAATGTTTCCCGATTGGAAAGGTGGGTTCAGTGTGGGAATTTTTTTTCTTTTTTCTTTTTGTCAAATGCCATTAAAATTTCATTACACTGGAGAACATTTTTCTCTGAAAGCATTTTCCTGAACTTCTATTAATTACCCAGGGCTATTTTGTATAGTGTACCGTACAATAGAGGCATTGCCCTCTTTGTCTCATATCTGTTGTCGGATATGAAGAAAAGAACATGTGCTATGTCAAAATCTTTAAGTATTTAATTTTGGAGAGAAAAAAAAGCAAAAAACATAACAATACTGTATCACCCTCGTCAGGGGGATATTATATCTGACCGTTGTAAATCAAACACAGGTGGATGAACTCCCTTTTTTCCTTGCCAGACTTCCAACGTGACCCTTCCTTTCTTCTCCCCTGTCAATCTTTTTTTCTTCCAGTCCATATACACGGACACACACATCACTGAAGGGTACACCAGGGAGGAAAAACAAAGAAAGACATTATGGTAGAATGAAAACATCCACGTAATCGCACAGTTTGACTGATATTAATAGAAAACGTGTCAAGACTAAACATGGTGCAAGTTTATTTACTTCATCAGCTTTGGCTTTCCTTTTGCAAATGCAATCCAATCAGAAGTTAAACATGCAGATAAAATGTGCTCGTAACTTATTAAAACACTTGTTTGTGGAATACAAGAAAAGAATCTGTGTGGAAATAAGCCCCATGTGAGCCTCACTGACCAGGAACGTCTTTGTGTAGTCATATTCATCCAACAGAGAAACAATTCTCCTACCGGTTATTTTATGGCATTTTTTTGTGCAAGCTTTTAAGTTAAAAGGGCCTGTCAATACATCTGTATTGGAGTGTTTTTTTGGGGGAGTGGGGGGAATAACTAGCAGAATGAAAATTATGAGTTTAAAAGTAACAGTCCTTTTTTAAATAAATAAATTGCACAATAAATTTTAAATTGCACAATGTTCACAATTCAAAACAGAACAAACCTGAAATAAAGAAAGAAGTAAACGTGAAACAATGAGAAAATATGACAAAAGGTTAATACGAATGAACATCTGAACCAGTACAAAACAAAAATTAGAGATGGATGGAACCACAAGAAAAGATGCCAACAGTAGAAATGTCGACTAAACAAAAATAGAAGAGTAACAGAAACAGTAGGATTATCCAAACAAACAGACAAACAAATGGTAACCAGCTATACACAAAGAGTAGAATCCGATCCACAAGCAGCAGTGACACAACTACAACGGAGTGGCGAATAATACAATAACCTTGAGTCTTTCTTCTACCTCTGTTGCACCTATCAACCCATTGACTGCGAATGTCATTATGTGTGGCGCAGGAAGCCCCCAAGGAGATTGGGGAATCCAAATGGCATACAAAAAGATTTACTGTATTGTTATGGCTGGATGTCACTTCTTACCGCAAAGCAAATTTTTGGTTGTGAAACCTTGCATGCATTTGGTGACAGAGACTCACGACATGTTTCACTTTTTCAGCCTCAGGTGCATATGAAATTATAAAATCCGTTATGTATTATTGTCAAACACAATATGTATACTGTATACACTTTACTGGTATGGCTTCCAATGGTGGCAGCCTGCTGACTCTTTCTTATACTTGAAAATGTATCTTTTGGTTGTTGAAGCTCACGTGAAAAACGATATGGCATTTTGGATTTGTCCTTACACCTGTAATGTTCCATTCCGTCCAATGGTGAGTGAAATCTTGAATCACAGCAAAACAACAGAGTGGGCTACTTGTGAAAACTGTCATGTTCTGCTCTGTCTTTGTTTTTGTTTTCGGTACCAGCCGGAGTGGAGGGCGTGTGCCTCTTGAGCAGTGCACCCGTTTCTCATTCCCCATCAAGCCTTGCCTAGTATTTAAGGACTGTCAAATTTCCAGGTCTGGTGGATTATTGACATTGCGTACTGTTATGCTCAAGTGATATTGTCTAGACTTCACAGTCATAGTTGCTCCTTTTCTGATCGTACCTTGTTTTGTAATTATTTTGATTTTCCAATTACTGTAATGTCTGATTTAAGTTTTGTGTGTTTGAGTATTTGCCATTTAGTGTTAGGGTTTGTATACGACCCCAATTGCACGACAACAGGCAGGTATTGTTTGTTAGAGTCTTTGCAAAGTCAACTCAGAGAGAAGCACAAGGAATCCACAGGGAAATGTCTTGTACAGGATGCGAAACCCTCACTCAGGGAAAAAAATGGGATTTACTCAAAAGTTCAGGGAGAACCACAAGTAGTCCACAAGGAAATGTCTGCACAGGAAACGAAAGCTTCAGGAGATGCCAACAGAGCTTACTCTAGGTGGTAACGGCACAAACTTGCACAAGATCAATATCTACTCATGGCTCATGCAAAACTCAGATTCGTCATTGACACAAATCGCATCACATGGCTGTTTGTTCCTCATCACCACAAAGCCCTTTTGTCCCATTTATGTTATGTAGGCTACAGATGAACAATATTTTAAAAGCACAAATATTTTCAAAGCTGTTTTTGCTTCTAAGGCTAAACATTCCACATCGAAGGCCATCAGCTCAGACAGTGTCCTGTCATGAGCGGTGCACCAATGGGGGGGAATGAGATTGCAACAGACATCAGATATTGAGCCAACTGTTCTCCAAATGCTTCTCAAGGCTAAAACCTTGATGATCTGTGCCATAGTCTGGCCTTTTAGGTCAGTTTATTATCTAAAATTTCAGACATGACACATTTTGCATGGGGCATGGTTTGACAGGTGTTCTCATTCAATAGGATGAGAAAGTGTGTCAAAACTTTTGACCGTTAGTTTATTTATACTATTTAAATTGTGGGCAGCTTGTTGAGGTAGTGGTTAGCACATAGGACTCACAGTTGAACAGCCTCAGGTTTGAGTCTCGTTTCAGGCCCTCCTGTGCCTGTGCGAATTTTTCTTGGTCCGCCAGCTTCCTTCCACATTCCACAAACATACCTGGAGGTTAACTGAAGACTTTTAAATATCCATTGCTGGGAATTTATGTCTTAATTTATATTAGTGTGTGCCCTGCAATTGGCTTGCGACCAGTCCAGGGTGTACCCTGTCTCTCTTGCCCCAAGTCAGCTTCGGCTCCAGCAGCTCACCTACAAACCTAATGAGGACAAGCGGTATAAGAAAATGGATGGGATGGATAGTGAACATTTTTGGGTGTGGATTCATTGCAAGCCAATGGGACGTCCGTGACCTCTGCAATTAACACAATTTGCAATGGGGTTGAACAATTGTGAATGTAACTGTACAAGCCCCACATCTAGCTAGCTCAGCTTTATTGCAAGTGATAAAAAGTGTATGTGGAACACACAAGGAATTTGTCTCTGGTAGTAGAGACTAAAGTAGTATTGCGATGTCAAGCAACTATGATAAACAAAGTCATGACATCTAAGTATCGAAAGACTTCTAAGGGTACCGTTGTGCAGTAGTACCACCCAATGACAGCTATGCAGAGTCATTGAGCAGAGATAAAGTGATCAGTGGTGCAATACAATACTATGACGGTTGTACAGTTGGTGCAAGGAATGGTTGCACCGTTTTTTAAATGAACAGTTGCAGTAATTGTTGTACCACTTTAGGTGTGCAATGATCCCGAAAGTCCTTGAGCGCTTTAAAGTGTCTGGTGCTGTGGAATATTGATCAAGGACAATTGTTCAAGTGTGTAGAGAGCTGTCAGCTACAATGATCATTGCGGTAATACTGTGCAAAAATGCAAAGAGCCACTACTTTTGCATCACTGTGAAAAGTAGTTTCCTGGGTAATCTTGGCTGCGTATTATGACAGATCCAACACCGACATTATGACACTCTGGCATGTTGAAAAAGCCTTGTAATTGCTAATACGATGGTACACCGCGAGAAACTCTATACCCAGCTTTGCCCATCAGCTGTATTTGCATAAAAAAAATAGCAACAATAAAAATGAAAATCATAAAGGAAAGACATTTTTGATGCCTAATCTATGTAAAAGCATCAGACTATGACAGAAGCCTGGCAAGCGTATCCCTTATGACACACTCCTGAGCGGCTGTTACACAGGGTGTTATGAAAACATTTCGACTATTTGATGGATTGAGAGGAGTTTGTTCAAACAAACACACACTGTGTCAGTAGTCCTTCACTTCACCCGTCGGGTCATTTAAGAGGACATTTCTATGTACAAGGACAACGGGAGGGGATGTGCTCTTAAACAGGAGTGGGAGTCAAGAATTTAGACAGAAGGGAAAAAAAAACATTAATTATCGAAGGACAAAAATACTGAAGATAGTCACACGGAAAGAATAGCAATGCCAAACACTCTCAAAAAAAGGTCGGCGAAAATATGGTTCATTGGTGACAGAACGTGTGATAGAAGTAGGCAAGAGATTTTGCATCAAGCTAATACGGCTGAATTTATGCATTTTACAGTCGTATCCATCCATCCATCCATTTTCTGTTCCTCTTTATCCTCACAAGGGTCGCAGGGGTGCTGAAGCCTATCCCAGCCGTCTTCGGGCAGTAGGCGGGGGACACCCTGAACTGCTCGCTAGCCAATTGCAGGGCACACAGAGACGAACAACCATCCGCGCTCACACTCACACCTGGGGACAATTTTGAGTGTTCAATCAGCCTGCCATGCATGTTTTTGGAACGTGGGAGGAAACCGGAGTACCCGGAGAAAACCCACGCAGGCCCGGGGAGAACATGCAAACTCCACACAGGGAGGCCAGAGCTGGAATAGAACCCGGTACCTTTGCACTGTGAGGTCGATGCGTTAACCACTAGATCACTGGGCCGATTTTACAGTCGCAGCAGTTAAAATTTAAAAAACTAAATAAAAAAAAAGAACATTTTCACTGTCTATTTGCTGTATTTTTTTTTTTTTTAGACAATTTTCATTTTTGCTTTTGGGGAATTGAAATGCCGGACATAATTCAGTCCAAATAAGCGTTGTGCCGCAGCAGCCCAAGCAGAAAGGACTTTAATGTGTCAAATCAAATCACGGCGACTATCACTCGTCTGTTACATCCTGACCTAATTGTATCTGTCCCACTGGCGCTATTGACACTCACAATGTTCCTGATAATTGGTACAACTAATTCTACAATGCCCCTCATCGCCCCCGATGACTTCTTCCTCATTGCTGCTGAGGCCTTGGGCCTCATGGGAACAGCCTATCTCTACCCAGTGCCCTATCAGATTGTTGACACAAACAGATATTCTGGCAATGAAAATATTTTGCTTCCCCTAACGCTGACATTGGCCTACATGGTCCTACATCTTTCCCTCTGTTGGGATAAACAGCTCCCGTGTAGTGTGTATGTGTGTGTGGGAGGATGTAAATTCTTGTGGGGGTCTGTATTTGCTGACAGGTGCATTAAATACACTGCTCAGCATACTTGATATCACTGATAGCAAAGAGTTTAGAAGTGTGTGCGTTCATAGCTTGCTTTAAGACCATCATTTAACAGAGGGAAACTAATGTTAAAGGACACATACTAGGCATTTTATTCCAGTTCCCATGTGTGTAATAGTTATCTGACATTCTTTGGTCAAAAGACACAAAGGCGAGGTAAATATGCGCATCCATCTGTGTATCCAACAACATTGCTGTTCTGAGAAAACCAAGAAACCCAACTATTTATATACAAACAATTAAAAAGTCATTTTCTAGAATAATATACCACTTTTAAAGGTGCCCACATCGCTCTCTCTCTCCCTCTCTCGCTTCTCCTGCATGATGCAATGGCGAAAGTACACCAAAGTAGGCATGCTGGGCGATGTGCTGCAAATTGAAGTAAACCAAAACAACAATAAAGCAATTACAGTAAATGCAATAAGTCATGCAGGAAAAATGAAGGCTATGCACCTTTATTTAGCCTCCCCCCTGGTCTATTCCCCACTTCTGCAACATGTTCATGACGGAAAGTGCAGGCCTGCATTTTAATAAATAAATAAATACATAAATAAGCCTTTTTGTCATTTATGTCAAAACTACCTGACAATCGTATATAAGGAGTATTCATCCATCCATGCAATAATTTTCGGATCCATTTTATCCTCACAACAGTCGAGCAACCATCCGCGCTCACACCTAGGGACAATTTTTTTACTGTTCAATCAGCCTGCCATGCATGTTTTTGGAATGTGAGAGGAAACCGGCGTACCCGGAGAAAACCCACGCAGGCACGGGGAGAACATGCAAACTCCACACAGGAAGGGCGGGGCTGGAATCAAACCCACAACCTCTGCACAGTGAGGTCGACCACCTGCCCGCCCTATAAGGAGTATGATCTCTGAAATGTATTTGTTTGCATAAGATACGCCGCAAGCTTCATTGACTGCATCACATTCACTGTCAAGGGTGCAGGTTGATACTCCAGGAAACATAGACATTGCAAAAAGATGCACTGTAATCAAGCCTTAAATGGAATTCCATGTAGGCAGAAACCTTGCCAAATGAAACTTGGTGGAAATTGTCAGTTAATGCTGGCGTACTGGTTTTGCTTATCACATGTGACACGTTAGCAACCTTTTTCACTATCAGCACCATTCTGTGTGCTCGTCCTTCTGACTAGCTCTCTCATTCATCCGATAAGCACAATGTTGATGCATTTTTTCCCACTATTGCTGTCATCTGTTTTATTTAAATTTGGTGACTTATCAAGGACATTCAATGGATGTTTGTATTGTCGTGTTTTTTGAATATGTAACTAACAGTGATCAGAACCCCGGTGCCTATCCTGAGGTATAGCGTGTTTTGAGGGTGACCACTAATCCCCAATCTGCTCAGAAAACGGTCGGGGCAATCGTATCGTACATGATCAAGCTGTCCGTGCAAATCCTTAGGCGCGGCTTTGACCGAGCCACTCAGTGTGATGAGAACGCGAAATGGAACCGCAGCCAATTAGAAAGGGACTGAGAGCTTGTGATGTTGCCGGAGCAACTGGTTGTCTGTCTTTGTATATCATGACCAAGAGACCAGTTTGCGATTGCAAATTAGTCATGAAATAATACAACCGTTGGCTTAGATGCTTTTATTTCTTCATTCAACACTTTCTTCTTGATGTTTTTGAGAGGTCTGAATTCCCTGTGCATCATGCTACCGCTCACAGGTCAGTTTTGCTATTACGGCATGCCTCATCGTGCGTGTAGTGGGCTGCATGGGTCATCTCGACACACAGTCAGCTCTTCAGTGTAATGTGTGGGGCACTCAAATTTAAAAAAAAATCAATTCAGAGGTTAAAAACTGGTATGTGTGTAGGCCACTTAAGCTGGAGTCAATGGGCATTCCCTACTCTTACCCAGAAACCAGAAGTTGCTTCAACTTAGTCTTATACAGTCTGTCCAACATTTCCCCTCAGAGACTCAGCAATAAAAACAAATCTGGACCCGAGCGGTCAAATGCATCTCTGGGACAACACGATTATTTTTACCTAACACAGGAAAGAGTCCTTTCATAATAAACACAGGCCGAGGTGCTGACAGATTGTGTTAACCTCAATCTGAATGAAAGAGGAGGAAGCTTAACCATGTCCTCAATGTTCTTTTTTGATGTTTAGCAGACTGATGAACACTTTTTTCTTATAATATGAATATCTCAAGGGAACTCTTGATGAATGAACTCTTGATGAATAGAGTTTTCTCTGTAATTATCGGGTGAGCCTCAATCTGTAATAAACTTCGCTTGGCATCTTGCATCAGCATGTATTTGTTCATGTTTTTAAATGACCTCAACGTAATCCATGTTGAAGGCCCCCGGGTTTCACATATGTTTGTTCAGTCTAATGCTGTACCAGCTACATCAACAGTAATTTTAGTGCAGCAAGTCACTGACAGATGTTATATGCGCAACGGCGGGTCAATCATACCTGATTCCAATAAATAAACAGAGAGCATATGGACACAGTATGTGTTGATAGAGCATCTGGTGTGATAACCTTACAGGGCAGGGTTATGGGTTTTCTCACTCTTACTCACTGATGGATCACTTAACACATCACCGTATAGCAAATCCAGGATATTTTTAATTTAGGAGTTATCAATGTAAAAACGCTGACCCAAGGACACACCAGACAGGTGTATCAACCACAATTCCATCCAGAAGTATTTGGACAGTGGCAGAATTTTCAATGTATGATTCTTTGCCCTCAATATACCACCACAATTGATTTGAAATAAAAATAATAACCTCTCCTGATTACATCGAATTGGAAATTGATTCACAAATACAGGTGCAATGTTTTCATATATTAAAAAAAAAAAACAAAAAACATTTTAGGACAAGAGAATCCATCCGTCTATTTTCTAACTCGCTTATCCTCACAAGGGTCGCCGGGGGGGGCTGGAGCCTATCCCAACTGTATTCGGGCAGTAGACAGGGTACACCCTGGAGTGGTTGTCAGCCAATCGCAGGGCACACATACACGAACAACCATTTGCGCTCACACTCACACTCAGGGACAATTTAGAGGGTTTCATTAACCCGCTATGCATGTTTTTTGAATGTAGGAGGAAACTGGACCACCCGGAGAAAACCCACGCAGGCACGGGGAGAGCATGCAAACTCCTCACAGGAAGGTCTAAGCCAGAATCAAACCCTGCACCTCTGCACTGCAAGGCACGCGTGCTAACCAGTTGCCCACCCTGCTGCCCACAGTAGAATGCTAGAAAATAAACAAACATATCAAACTACTCGCATGCTTAAAATTTTCTTCAATTTTCACAAGGAAGTAACACAGTATATAAGGGGTTGAAGCTCTGAATGTCGATTGATACACTGTTAGTGAGTGGGCGCGTACTTTTGTATTTTGAAAGAAGTATTATTGTTGAGATCACCATTTAAATCCATCCATCCATTTTCTATACTACTGATCATGTATAGGGTCATGGAAAGTTGGAGCAATCCCACTTTGGACAAAAGGCAGACAACCTGGAATGGTCTCTAGTCAATCCTAAGGCACATATGGAAAGAGCTAAACCTTTCACACTTACATTCCCACTGACAATGAGTGGGCATTGAACCCACATGGCCTGCATGGAAGTCATGGGAGTCATCAGATATCTTGAGCACCACAACTTTCTCTTTGCATTCAAGACATGTTGGGGTGCTGTCATGGTTCTGGATGAATCCGAAATAGAATCGAATGACACAAATGCAGATAAGGATAAGATCTTTTATCACAAATATTTATTTCAGAAAACGCAAGATCGGCAAAGTACAACAAATAACTCTGGTGACAACAAACCAACACAAAACTACAGAAAGCAAAAATCTACGAAGCAAAGTCAGGGACATCCAGAAAATACAAACACTTTGTACGAGAGTAGTGAGCATGGCTGAATAATCCGACAACCAGCTGTCGGCTTGGCAGCCCTTTAAAAGGCAGGTGATGATGATCATGATGACGAACAGGTGCCGCGCTGGAGGATACGCCCTCCGATCCCACCTACTCAGAGAACAAAGCAAACAGAACCATGACAGGTGCCCCTGTGCTCAACAAAAAACATGCCGGATCCTGTTGAAAAAGACTTGACTGGGAATGGGTGATAGGATGTTTTTTTTCTTCAACTTGGTGTCACTTTAGAATCATATTTTACCAAAAGCTGTCATGAGCCAAAGCTAGAACACCCCATAAGTGATTTAATCAACCCCTCCACCCCCCAAAAAACAAACGCAAAAAAAAAAAAACAAAAACAGAAACAAAAAACAAAACAAAACAGGACATTGACATGCCAAGTAGGTGGCTGTTTTACTAGCATTAAACTTTTATGTCAAGTAGGGGGATGCCAAATATGATCCTTGGGGCCGCAAATTTGAGAGCTCGAAAAATGAAAATACATCGGCAGTTTTCTAGTGCATAACTTCTTAGAAGATGTTTCGTCAGCTAAGCATTTGGAGTTTGGCTCTTGGTTCAGAAAAAAAAAAAAAGAAAACTAAATAATGTGCAATTCATGTAAAATCAAATACAATGCAAGAAAAAAAGGGGAAACGTCACACTGATGACATTGTATACTTGGCAGCTGGCCATTGTTCTGATGAGTGTCCGCTAGGAAATGGACTGATTCCTTCGCTGAGAGTTTAAACCAATTTCCTGAGGCTTGTCAACTCCTTTGATGAAGGCTGGTACTGAGAGGTTGCGTGTGCCATTGGGTTGCCAAAGTGATGGGACATCCTGGAAGGATAAACAGGAGGTCAGGCGGATCAAAGACTGATTTGAACCACTCTTTGGGCGAATGCAGTCTGAGAAGAATCATGAGGAACAAGCGTACTTTGAAATTCAACAAAAAGATTATCCACAAACACATTCAGCCCAACTACATCACCAACGTGGATGAGGTGCCGCTCACTTTTGACATCTCGGTGAACCGCGCTGTAGAAAAAAAGGGGACTAGCATCCTAGCGAGATGTAGAAGTCGGTTTTTACCATTGTGCTTGGTTGCCATGGTGTACGAAAAGAGACCGAAAGTTTTTTTTCCATGCGTCACCGTCTCTGTTGATCTGGGACTCCGTGTGCGGCCATCTCATCTCAAATGATCGTCTCGTCAGCAAACTTTATAGAAGCCTGATAACAAACTGATCATTTGAATCAGGTGTGTTGCAGGAGGGAAACATGTAAAATAGGTTGGATTGTTACTCTTGAGGACCGGAATTGGGAACCCCAGACGTATAGACTCGCCGAGTGCACTCTGCCTGAGTCGAACTGTGTCAGATGCATCAAAACATAAAGTCTGCAGGCTGGAACATATGTTCATACTTTGTTGGACTATTATTTGTTGCTGTGCCACGAGCAAAACAGCAGAGTAACAAGCACCAAGCGCGTCAGAGGCCCCGCTGGTCTTATAGCAGGCGGAGGAGGAGGAGGAAGAAGATGTGGTGGGCTTATTGGGGAAAAAGGAGGAGAATGGAGCAGGACACAGCCAATAAGCAGAGTGGTACAGATGTGGGTCAGGCTGCCGTAGTGTAGACAGTTGTATTATGCATGAAAGAGTACATTTCAAAACCAATGAGACCTAAAATTACGGTCGCCACTCATTGGGTAGTATTTGGGGCCTCATCACACACACACACACACACACACACACACACACACACACACACACACACACACACACACACACACACACACACACACACACACACACAAAATGAAACATTTTATATATAACTGTGTGTATATATATACACACAGTTACGGTCCTGTGGTTAACGCGTCGACCTCACAGTGCAGAGGTACCGGGTCCAATTCTAGCTCCGGCCTCCCTGTGTGGAGTTTGCATGTTCTCCCCTGGCCTGCGTGGGTTTTCTCCGGGTACTCCGGTTTCCTCCCACATTCCAAAAAAATGCATGGTAGGCTGATTGTCCCGAGGTGTGAGTATGAGCGCGGATGGTTGTTCGTCTCTGTGTGTCCTGCGATTGGCTGGCAACCAAAGACAGCTGGGATAGGCTCAAAAAACCCAAAGGGGAGTGGGGGGGTGGATTTCTACTCAGTCAGTAGTTTTTGATTTCTCAATGTCAGGAAAGGTCGTCAAACCTTTGCATCAGGTTAAAAAAAAAAGTTTCTATATCGTGAGTTTTAGAACCATACACACCTCATTTAGTAGATCATTTTACTTTGTAAAATACAAGTTAGATAGGTGGCTGATGAGCTAGAAAAGTAGACAACCATACAGACAGCAAAACAGACAGACCTATCTTTTCTCTATATTTACATTCCCTAACCTAGTCTTCGGTGACTTCTTTCCTCCTCCCACCCAATCTAGGTCTTTGGCATACCAGTCAACGATACGGTAAAAGGCTACAGAAGGTCAATGTTAATTCAAGTATCTCCAGCCTCTTTATTATCACACTCTTGAGTTCTCTACTGAGACCTTGGGCCGGCCCATTATCAGACACAACACCTGGCTGCCTACGAAAAGGACAAGCTCTCAGCAAAATGGAGGTTAAAGAATAAAAACAATTGTTCCAATGTAAAAGCTATATGATTTGTCAAATTAAGATATCGTTCTTAATTTTATTAAAACATCCACTTTCTAGTCAGAGCAAAAACCAAATGAGACGATCATTGTCATCCATATTTACCCTGGAATTCTCAAATTTTATTATTCGGTCATCTGGGTCTGCTCCATGAGTCTTTATGGATCCATGTAGAAATGATACTGTTAAGACATTATGTAAAATGTATGCATGCTCTTTGGATGTGTGTTACAAGGATATATTACTTCTTGTCATGTCACTATCCATCCACCCATCCATCCATTTTCTTATCCGCTTATGCTCACTCGAGTCGCGGATGTGCTGGAGACTATCCGAACCGTCTTCGGGCAGTAGGCAGGGGACACCCTGAACTGGTTGCCAGACAATCGCTGGGCACACATAGAAGAACAACCATCCATGCTCACAATCACACCGGGGGACAATTTAGAGTGTCATATTAACCTGCCATGCATGTTTTTGGAATGTGGGAGGAAACCGGAGTACCTGGAGAAAACCCACGCAGGCACAGGGAGAACATGCAAACCCCACACAGGAAGGCCAGAGCCGAAATGGAACCCAGCACCTCTACACTGTGAGGCGGATGTGCTAACCAGTCGCCCATGGTGCCACCCTGCTATGTGACCATTTGCCAATATTATATACAGTATGAAATTTGTCTTTTAGACACTGCCACCCACTTGAAATAATCTCACACGCTGTGCGATTGTTGTTGTGTTTTCAATGTAGAGGTTTCATGAATATGCCATTTGGAATTACAGTACATCCATTTTATACAGAATGACTTCCTTTGTGTGGCTCAGAAGCGCAGTGGTTGACATACTCGCTTAATTTGTTCCATGACTACGCTTCTAACTGAAAACACACGTATCTCAAATAATTTTCCACATTGAAATAAATAGATAAATATATGGAATGAATAATAGAAGTGTGATGGGGCCTCATTGTACTTGAACCTTACAAGTGGTTTTCCAGAGACTTATATTTCCATTCATGAACACATTCCTTGAATTTAGATTTTGACAATGATACAAGGTACCTTGACGTGAATATTATTGACTTCAGATGATATTCCGAAGGTTTTTTTTTCTTCACCCATCGCACGAGTGCCACGCTCAAGCCACCCCACAAAAGGTATCCTGAGATCCGACGACACCTGTAAGAGGTGACAGTGAGGCGTTTGAGGGCTCATCACAACACTGAGCTGCTCATACATGTCCAAGGACAAAGACCTCAACACCTGTGCGTGCATAGGTCAGGGATGGGGTGGTTGGGTTGACTGCTTCTGTTTCTATGAGTAAATTTCAAGATGTCTGAAGGTAGGAAATGAGTCCATGTTACGGAGTCAAATGTTTGTAGGGAAGAGGATGTGTGTGTGTGTGTGTGTGTGTGTGTGTGTGTGTGTGTGTGTGTGTGTTGGAAGCTTAACTAGAGACGGAAGGAAGCAAATGAGAAAGTGTTGAACGCTGAGACCCCTGGGTGCATGTGTGTGTACGTGTGAATGGGGGGTGGGGGTACCGAGTGGGTATACACAGCTCTCTCCACGTCACTGCCTTTCCATACAGTCCAGGTGTGCATTTGAGTCTATTGTCACCCAACTGGACTTATCAGCCCCTCTTCCTCTTGACAGCTAGTCTTTGATGTCTGGGAAGTCTTTCACCCTTTTTCTGTGAAGGTCATAGAAACCTCGCACGGCCACAATGATGTACACACACACACACACACACACACACGCACACACACACACACACACACACACACACACCCCACCCCACCAACACACCACCAAAACACACACACACACACACACACACACACACACACACACACACACGTACCTGCACGTGCGCACACAGACATGAAGAAGCATGTGCAGAAATTCACACACACACATGCAAACGCTTAGAGGGGAGTCAGAGAAGAGGAGAGTGAAGGCAGGAATAACAAAAGAGCAGAAGGGGGGGGGCGGGAGTACAAGTAAACACTTGCTCTATTAAAAGCACACGCTTTAAGTTAGCTCCTAGTACGAAGCTCGTGACAGTGAACCAGTGGCTGTGGGATATTTCTTGGCTCATATAAAACCATAAACTTTTCACATTATGACGCAAATTCTGCATGCGGACGTTCAAAGGATGAATAAATATAATAGCAACTAACACTGGACGTGGAATCTATCAGAGTTTGTCTCTTTTTCTGCAAGTGCCCACTTCACAGCGGTAATCTGTGATCAGCAGTTGGAGAGCCATTCCTTATGAATTTATTCATTCATGCTCGTCGATCTCCTGCATGGAATCCAGCAATGTTTGTCTGTTGTGCTGAATTTAAACTGAATGAGAGAAGCCACCTTCATTGGCCGGGAGGCAAGTCAGCTGTATTCACACCCACAACGATGCAAACGTCCTTTTCTTACTGAGCTCATTTGCGTAAACATTAAAGGAAAGAAAATTTCACCCATGTGCACAGTTAGACTGGTGCTGGGCACGATACTAGGGCCTAAATAGTTAATGTGTCTTGGAATTAGGAAAACACCTCAAGTAGTGTAAAATAAGAATGTTCTGGGTTTTATTTGAGGTTGTACAATTCTGGATTGCATTAACATTTTCGGAAAAATCTGACTCGAAGGTGAAACTGAACTTCCATCATTCCGAAAGAAGTTCTCAGCATGGCTCACATGAGTTTATTTCAGCAAACATCAAATGTCGATTGCTTTTGCTTCCACATTTCAATCCTCTCCATTAATCAAAAGAATGCCAAATATTTCTAATATGACATTTGACACTAATGAAACGGATGCTCCTGACATTGGAACACGTTGCTTGAAAAAAATAAACAGCAGTTGGTGTCATTGCTGATAAGAAGAAACGAAAAAGTAACATTTCAATAGAAAATGCCCCTCATGCTTGCCATTACTATAAAAGGTATCGATTTGTTATTATCCGCCTGTAAACGCCATGATGTTTTGTCTACTGTGATTCTCCCGCCTCCTCACACTGAGCCAAAGTCTGTGATTATTTTCTTAGTGCTCCTGATGACCCGTGATGACAGATGACAGACTGTCAAGAGGGTCTGATTGCACAAACAGCTTCAGCAGCACACTTTCACTAACTGTTAAAATCACGTTTTTATTCACCGTTTTACTGTATCGCCGTCGAATGTAAAGGCTGCATTTTTTCATTTGGATTTTTATGAAATGCATCAGAATCAAGGAGTCTTATTGTTTTTAACATGTGGTTGGAAAACGAGTCTCATTTATAGGAAAATCCCAGGATGTAACGGTTGCCATTTTTGAACCCAAGGTTCATTGTTAGAATCCAACATGACATACATTTACATTACGTTAAATGTAAATGCCAGATGAGTTGTCTCATTTTCACTTGGTGGCATGAGAGGAGGTGGCCCTCTGGTTCAATTTTACAATTTGACCTTTGAACTTCATGGTGTTGTTTTACAACTCAGGTTAATTGGTGTCCCTGTCAGTGTGTGTGCCAGTGTGTACGTGTGTATGTTTGTGTGCATGTGTCACTCTCTCTCTCTCTCTCTCTCTCTCTCTCTCTCTCTCTCTCTCTCTCTCTCTCTCTCTCTCCCCCCCTCTCTCTCACCAGGTGCACCAGAGCAGCAGAGACCTTTTATCCCAGGCATATCCCTGAGAATGTAGGGAATTTCTCCCAGACCCTCCTGGTCACACTGCCCTGGCAGCTCCTGCTCACTCACGCACACACACACACACACACACACACACACACACACACACACACACACACACACACACACACACACACACACACACACACACACACACACACACACGCAGCATTTACACCACCCCCACGCTCCCAACACAATTGATAGACACAGCCGAAAGAGCAGACACCTGGCTGTACATGCACACACACCCACACACACCCCGGGGAACTGCAGGGATCAGCAGAAACACTCTAGAGAAACAGGAGAAGACAGAAGGAACCAGATGCAAGCTAGCACTCAACAAAACGGATTGAGTAGGGGACAAAAAGGGTGTGCAGTGAGGTGTGGGCAAAAGGGTGACAGAAACAGACAAATAAAGGCAATTGAAATGTCAGCGTGTCAAAATGCTAAACAGTGTCAACTGTTATTATTATTATTATTATTATTATTATTATTATTATTATTATTATTATTTTCAATGTGAATATTTATCATTTGTTAAATGGACAAAATACAGTATGGCACAAACAGTACACGAAGTGAACGAAACAAGCAGCTCTCGCCCTGAGAGTCACGCCATGAAAGTGTGAACAGTTTATCCATGCTTGTCAGCGAGGGTGCAGCCTACCTGTCATTTCAGCGTTAACACCACCTGAGTGTTCTGTCAGCTTCACTTCCTCTCCTTTCTACTGCTTGCCAATCAAACATACACCCCACAAACCGCACTTGTGTGTGTCCAACGAGAGAGCACGCTGCGCGCGCGCGCGCGTGTGTGTGTGTGTGTGTGTGTGTGTGTGTGTGTGTGTGTATAAGAAGCTCACTTTTTGATAGGGGTTCCATAGCCCCAGATTATTGTGAGTTGTGTGTTGAGTCGACACGAATGTGATGAAAGCCCAGTCTGTATCGACTAATCTCTGATGACATTGTGATTTCTTTTTCAGTACAGTACTAAAATTAGAAAAATAACAACAGAAGGAGGGAAGCTTTTTTTTTTTGCCCTAATCGATAGTCACTGACTATTGGGAACCTCAAACACCAAATGTCAACAGAACATATGCGTTGAAATACATTTGACTTGGAGTGGGCGACGCCCCCTGTGGCGTGATGGTATTTCTAGCCTCTCGCATTTGCAAAACTTGGCCAAACCAAGAAACATATCCACATTGTAGGCCAACCACAGCAGTGGGTTCTGAATTGTGGGAAATTGCGGCATTTGCAAATAATCACAGACCTCTTCGTGTGTGGTGCAATTCCCCACTCTCCTCTCACTTTGATAGTGTGGGCTGGAAAAAAAAAAAAAACGTTGACTGGAGCTCTGCTTTGTCCCATTTTCTTAGTTCGCTGTCTCTTACGAAAGCTGCTCAATCAGAAGCAGAAAACATTTTGCAGTAAATCAATTAAGGCGACAGACTAATTTCACTTGGAACACACACACGCATCCATTGTTGCTGCAAGCCTCACTGCCACCTCCTCAAGGAGGGCAACAAGACGTGATTAGCAAATAGCTCACATCAAGTTCTGAATGGCATTGTGGAGTAATTAGGTCAACGAGACGATTTTGTCTGAATATTGTTGTATAATTTATATGGAGAGAGACCAAAAATTGTGCAGTAGAATGAGCAAATGCCATTAGCACAAACACACACGCACACACATACACACACGCACAGTTTACTGTCCAAACACTGCGGGCATAGTTCCAGTGTGTTCTCATCATCTCTTCTCTTCTCTCCAACTGCGTCTGAACCTTTGGGGCCAAGGTAAACACTACGTGTGTGTGATACAGTCACATGTCAGCATCTAAATCTAAGACAGTGATTCTGCTGGTAAAGTCAAATTTGAAGGCAGGTGCAGTATGTTCGTCTTGCTAGTGGTGAAGATACAATCATACCTATAAATAAAAATACATTCCTCTGTGTGAATATAGATCCAGAAAACATAAATAAATTAAGGAGTAGAGCTCAGGGTATGTGCTATGAGTTTTGTGGGCGATGCCATGACATTACTGTTTTTCCAACCGAGATATCACCTTTGATCTTCTTTCAGAAATGAATCGAATATTTTGGTAGCAATAAATATTTGGCCGACAAACATCCCGATCAACTCACATGTTTGCTTTTAGACTGACACTCTTATGAATTGTGGGTGTCCCGGTGGACGACTGGTTAGCCCATCGGCCTCATAGTGCAGCCTTTCAGAATCAGAATCAGAAACATCTTTATTGGCCAAGTATGTAGAACACACAGGAATTTGTCTCCCTCGTATCATCAATAACAAGCAACTACAGTAAACAAGGACATGACAAATAAGTATGGAAAGACATTCCGTAATGTAAGGGTCCCGTTGTGCGGTTGTACCACCCAACGACAGCTGTGTGACAATGTGCGAAGTATCAAGCAGAGCTAAAGTGATCATTACTATAAACAGTATCGATTTGTTAATATCCGCCTGTAAACATGGTTGTGTAGTTGGTGCAGAAAATCATTGCACCATTTTAAAGTGACCCGTAGCAGTATTTGTTGAAAAAGTTTAAGTGTGCAATTGTACAGGTGTCCATGAGTGCTTGAAAGTGTCTGGTGCTGTGGAATAGAGATCAGTGACAATGTTTCAACAAGTACAGAGCTGGAGCTACAGTGATTATTGCGGTAATGCTGTTCCATAGGGTTGTGCAAAATTGCAAAGAGCCACTATACAGGCAGATTTGGGTTACTGTTTAGGGAGTTAATGGCTAGAGCAGGGGTGTCAAACGTACGGCCCGCGGGCCGGATCCGGCCCGCAAAGGACTTTAATCCGGCCCGCGAGATGATTATGTAAAGCAGTGGTGTCAAACAAACGGTCCGCGGGCCGTTCAATCAGGCCCCACAGGATAATTTAAAAGTGAAGAAAATGCATAAAAGACACAGAATAAATATTTTTAATAAGGTGCAATTCATTGAGTATCCGCTAGGGGACACTGTTTTGATCAGAGAAGAAGACAACAGCAGCCTCAGTCCATCACTGAGACAGACCCATGACAGCAGACGCTATCAATAGCACTCTCACATTTACACATTTAATAGCACGCTCCTTAGTTTGTAAGGTGTAGGCAGGGATTACATTTAGATTTTATATGCACGTGTAAATGGTTTAAAACTTCCTTTCTTTATAAATCTCGTTTAATCTTAAAGTGCATTACTATATTTTTCAAAACCAATTACTTGTTAAAGTTTGTACAATCAGTGGGATCAGTTGCAATGCATATATGTGAATGATAAAAGTAAATTGCACATTCGTCAAAGGAAATGTAAGGTGCTTCATGAAATAGCTGTTTGAGTGTCTGCTGTATTTGGTGCGCATGAATCGGGAACGCTTGCCTGAGGGGAGTAGCTGGAAAAGGTGGTGGGCAGGGTGTGGGGGGTCCAGTAGGATTTTCCATGCCCTTGTCTTGGTTCTTGCGGTGTGCAAGTCCTCCAGAGTGGGTAGGGCGGTGCCAATGATTTTTTTGTGTGGATTTGCATGTTCTCCCCGTCCGTGTCTGCGTCGGTTTTCTCCGGGTACTCCGGCTTCCTCCAACATTCCATGTTGGCAGGTTGATTGGATATTCCAATTTGTCTCTAGGTGTGATTGTGAGTGTGGATAATCATTTGTCTGTGTGCCCCGTGAGTGGCTGGCAACCAGTTCAGGGTGCACCCCACCTCCTGCCCAAAGACAGCTGGGATAGGCTCCAACACGCCCCACGAGCCTCGTGAGGATGAAGTGGCTCAGATAATGGATGGAGCAATTGCTAAAATGCGATGCATCATTACAAATGGGTGGCTGTAAGAATTATTATAATGATATTTTCTTCTAATTAAAGAAAAAAAAAACAATCATTTGTATATTTGTATCATTGCCTACCGTGACACTCTTGAAATAGTCATTGGTGAGGAAAGATTTGACAAATGATCATACAGAGAATGGGAGAAAAACCAACAACAAAAAAAAAAAAACAAGCGCACGAAGGTCTACAGCATGTGAGTGACACTGTCGCCATGCAGCTGTGCGCTGTCTTTGTCAGTCGTCTGGTCTCTGTTTCACAGAGAATTCCTCTGTGGCTCTCTAATAGACTTGCAAACACCCACCCATCCATCCGTTCAAATCTTGACCTGCTATTGGTTCCCTGGGGTTCCGGGACCTCCTCCGCACTCACTGCACTTAAGGTGGTTGCGCAAAGGTGAAAGATCGAGTCATTGAACAGCTGTTTTGTTCCTGTGCCGACTGCGTTTTAATCGTGTGGGGTATGAAGTTGGCGTGACAAGCCGTCAATCCAACATTCATCCTTTCTTTATATGCACAGAGAAATTTTGAAACAAAAATAAAGAAGAAACAGCTGAATGAAAATCGTGGCTGTGTTCCGAGGAGAACAATCTGTCATGTTTTATGCTGCGGTCTCATCCTGTGGGTATAAGAGCGTCTTTAGAAAGCTCAACTTTGGAAACGATTATGCATGTTAAGCTGTTTCAATCCATAAAAATGCTGTAGGTGGAGTTTTCCTTTGACCTCAGATGATCCTGTTCAGCTTTGTGACACATGCTTTAGTTGCATGCTCATTTCTTACATGAAGAAGGTATCCCAAGAGTAGATTCTCAGGTCAAGGTCTATGGGTCGGTTGAGGCTTTTAGTTGGAGAGGGTACCGAAAGTTCATCCTAACTGTGAACCGAGCAGCATCTTTAGCCACATTTCCACCAAGCCATTCATTTCAGTTTGCTTTTCCGCTGCACAGTTTGAATGCAAACTCTGATATAGCTTGCGTTTCCCCAATTGGGCCTTTGGGGAGAATGGTCCTCATTGTGCCAGAAAATAACATGACAATAAAACAGTTGCATCAGTGCTAATCCCACCGAGACCCGCTTTGAAAAAACGGGAAATGGTGCATGTTGACAGGATCCATTAACAACAAACTCTAGCCGTGATGAAGAAGTCTTTCTCAGTTCTCCATCCATTGGCGAAGGCTTGTGAGTGTTAGCGAATGTTCTTTTTTCGTCAGGGTTCATTAATGGTTGTAAAAGGGTGCAAATATGTTCGCCAGACCTCAGCAAACAGTTTTAATGGCCGCGAAAAGTTTTTCTCGTGGTAAAAAAAAATTGAACATGTTCAAATTGTTCATTCGGGATGTGCGAACCTTTGCTGCTCGGTGAGCTACTGGCTTTGGAATTGGCTTCACTTGAGAGCACGGTGGGGGAGTGGTTAGCACACCAGCCGCACATTCACAAAGTTCCGGTTTCGAGGACCTGGTGGAGTTGTTTTTCTCCACATTGCAACATCATGCATGTGAGGTGACCCGAAGAGTCTAAATCAGGGGTGTCATACATACGGCCCGCGCGCCAGGACCCAGCCCCCAAGAAGGTTTGATCAGGCCCGCAGAATAATTTAAAAGTGAACAAAATGCATAAAAGACACGGAATGAATATTTTTAATAAGGTGCAATTCATGGAGTATCCGCTAGGGGACACACTGTTTTGACCAGAGTAGAAGCCAACATTGTTTTGATCAGAGAAGAAGACAACAGCAGTCTCAGTCTGTCACTGCAACAGACCCAACACAGCAGACGCTATCAAGGACATGTGAATACTTTATTCTTTACACATTTAATAGCACTCTCCTTAGTTTGTAAGGTGTAGGCGGGGATTACATTTAGATTTCATATGCACATGTGTAAATGGTTTAAAAATTCCTTTCTTTATAAATCTCGTTCAATCTTAAAATGCATTACTATATTTTTCAATACCAATTACTTACAGTTTTGTGCCTTTTTACAATCAGTGGGATCAGTTGCAATGGATGTATGTGAATGATAAAAGTAAATTGCACATATGTCTAAGGAAATCTAAGGTGCTTCATGAAATGTTTTGTAAAAGATATGTTCATTACATTTTCCTAATGTTCTTGTGCTTGTGCCAAAACAAAGGAAAGACATATTATTTTGGTTATTTTTAGCAGAGTATGGTATGATTTTCATGGTCTGGCCCACTTGACATCTACCGAGGCCGAATGTTGCCCACAATGTGAAATGAGTTTGACACTCCTGCTCTAAATTGTCCATCGGGGGGGATGAACATAAGTGTGAATGGTTGTCTCAATGTGCCCTGCGATTGACTGCCGACCAATCCCGGTACGACCAATAGAATGAATGGATGCTTCGTAAAGTTCCAGAGGGAATTGAAGAAAAAAACGGGTTAGTGGGAGGTTAGGGAATAAGAGACAGCGTTCCATCACAGAAATTTGTACTGGCAGCATTCTGACAGGAGCTCTCACAACATGAAGACAGAGGGGCACAAGAGGAAGTAGGAGTCAGCCATCCTTGATGATCAATCACCGTTTGTGGCGCTGACAGTAATTGTTCACAGACAAGAGGGAAATTTGCTGGATACGAGCGGCAACAACATTTTGGCTTGGAAGCAGAGCTATGAAATCTTGGTAACATAATACTGTCCTTTTATTTTATTCATCCAATTTTTTCCCCCTTGTTTCCTTCGTATCAGATTGGATGGGAAAACTGTCACGTGAAAAGTGAAACATACTGACTGAGTGAAGAGTGTAATTCATAGCAGTCAAGATAAATATAGACGAGTGTCGAGGGGACTCATGGAAAAATAAAACAAACTCTTCTCTAATCCTTTCTATGTTTGTATTATACAGTGTGTGGCTGCTGGATGATCCCACTGAGTTAGTGCCTCTTTACCAGATTGTTTTTTTTTTTTTTTAAATCTGGGATCTCTGAAAAAAAAAAAATCCTATCAAGTATGTAAGCATGCTTTTCTATTATTTCTACTGTAAAATCCCACTTTGATTGACACTTTCATATTTTTAAATGAAATTAGTATTCATTCAAGTAATTTTCAATAATGAACATTTAGTTTTATGACCACCAATTCTTAACCATCATCTCACCCTTCCCGGGAGACTTGTTTCATATAATAGTTTGCATTGGAGCTTTATTTCACCTTTCTGGTACTATGTATGTGTACAGGTGCAAACTAATCTACATACCTATTTTTTTAATGAACATCTTTAAATGATGAAGGCATAATTTGAATTTTAATACTAAAATATTCCCAAAACACGATAAATAAAACACTTCCTTGAGAATGTCTGCAGCAAAACATGCAATTTTTTTTTTTAACTGAGTGCAGATTTGAATTCACTTTTCTTTTTTTTTTTTTTTTCCAAAATAAGAATGTCCATTCTAAATCATGCATACCCATGCAAACAGGAACAGGATGGATGTACGAGAGGGACAGAAAGGGTGAAATTAAAGAAGGGAACTCAAGGACTGTGGCTCCTCACCAAGCGCTGAACAATATCTCCATCATCATCATGTCATCACTCAATTAAAAGGTTAGGCATGTTTATTCTTTCTATCAGCAAGATTTACAAAACATCAACAAGCACCTATTACTGAGACTCACTGCCTCCAGGCAGTGACGCTAATTGTGGTTCTTATGTAACAGTCTGCGTGAGGGTGTTTGCATTCTCTGGAGATTATACGATTGGCATGTTTAATTTATTTTATAGCACACATTCAGAGCTGTTAAATCACTTTCTTAGCTAAATCAATTTTAAAAAGGTGCACTTTATTAAGTACATGGTAACACTATTTTTTTTTTTTTTTTCATTAGACCCACCACCTTTTATTCTGGTTTTTAAATGGTCAACTAAATCAATTCAGGTCTTCTTCACCCTCAACAAGTTGTAAATATACCACCTAAAAAGGCTGTATGAACCAAATGTAATAAAATGAAAACATCCATCCATCCACCCATTTTCTAATCGGCTTATTCTCAGGAGGGTCGCAGGCATCTTAGAGCCTATCCCAGCTGTCTTCAGGCAGTAGGTGGGGGGCACTCTGAACTGGTTGCCAAAATTCAATTGACGATTGTAATACGAGTACTTCCATCCATCCATCCATCCATCCATTTTCCGACCCGCTTAATCCTTATAAAGGTCGTGGAGGGTGCTGGAGCCTATTCCAGCCGTCTTCGGCCAGTAGGCGGAGGACACCCTGAACGGGTTGCCAGCCAACCGCAGGGCATACAGAGACGAACAACCGTCCGTGCTCACAGTCACACCTAGGGACAATTTCGAGTTTTCAATCAGCCTGCCATGCATGTTTTTGGAATGTGGGAGGAAACCGGAGTGCCCGGAGAAAATACGAGTAATTATAATTTATTATTTATGAATATGTATTATTATTGATAATGGGTGGAAATATATTTGACAGCAGTATGAGCCTCTGACTGTGTTACACTGCTCATCCATTTCTCCATTGCGAGACTAATAAAGGTTTTCTTATCTTCTTATCTTATCATCATGAGAACTACAGACAGACCTTTGAAAAGTTTCGGATGCTTTAGCTTTTTGAATTAAAATAATGACTGTGGTTCAAGTCTAATTTTATTTTTTCTGGCGAATGAGTTTTTCATTAAAATAATTTTTGAAACATAAAACAAAAGTTGTTGTAACATATGAAATTGAAAATATTGATTATGAAAGGAAACACAGGGTTTCCTAACAAATCTCTCTTGGTGTATTCATTTGCTATATTTTGAGTATTATAGATTTGGAATATTGATTACAATTTATTGAAAAAAGTTAAGTTAAAAGTTATAAAATTTAAGCCCCTCCAGCATTTTATTTGATATTCTAAAACATATTTATAAATAGTTTTTAGAGCCCCCCCCCATGTCCTTGTCAAACCTCACTTTAGCCCCAGAAGAGAAAAAAAATCCTAAAGCCATGTCTGTCTCTCTCTCTCTCTCTCTCTCTCTCTCTCTCTCTCTCTCTCTCTCTCTCTCTCTCTCTCTCTCTCTCTCTCTCTCTCTCTCTCTCTCTCTCTCTCTCTCTCTCTCTCTCTCTCTCTCTCTCTCTCTCTCTCTCTCTCTCTCTCTCTCTCTCTCTCTCTCTCTCTCTCTCTCTCTCTCTCTCTCTCTCTCTCTCTCTCTCTCTCTCTCACACACACACACACACACACACACACTCACACACACACAAAAGCATAAAATAAACCCCTTTTATTGTTTAGGTTTTATTTGGTATAAGAAATGGAAATGTCTTATGCTCCTCCCACAGACCAAAAGCGTCAGTCATTCCAGGAAGATCTTGTGGTTGTCCTTCCAACCGTCGTGTTCATGCATGTAATGAATAAGAGGCACCGCTTCAATTGTATTCTTATCTCCATGTTCCCCCCCCCCCCACACACACACACACACGCGTATACACACACATACACACGCACACGAAATTCACTAGAGTTCACAAAAATGAATGAACTAAAACTAAAATTGAAAAAAACATTTTCATTCAAATCAAAATGCTTAAACAAAAACCAACAAAATGTAAATTTTACATTGATAAACAAATTGAAACTAACTATAATTGTTGCGAAAATGTCCTTTGTCTTTCTCAACTAAGATGAAACATGGGCTTTCAGAATACATTTTAGATGTATTTATTTTGTTATTGCTGTATGTCTACACAAAAGAAGCAAGGTCAAAGAGCCGCTTGAGGATTGGTTTACTTTATGTAATTACACAATACTTAGTGGCCCTATTTTTTACATCTTGCACTCACTCAAAAAACATTCCATTGAAAAAACTAAAACTAATACTAAAACGAATAAAAATAACATTAAAACAAAACATTTTTTGAACAAATAACAATGAACAAACCTGCTTTAAAAACAAAACTAAGTGATTTTAAAAACTGAAAAATCCAAATGAAATAAAAACTATAACATCCAAAACTACACACACGCACGCACGCACGCACGCACGCACGCACACACACACACACACACACACACACACACACAGGGGATCTGGTGAACCTGCCTGTGTAATCCAATAATGTGGATGAAATAGTGTCACTGTTGTAAACATGATGCATAAATATTGTGTATTCATGATATCGGTGACAATGACACGTGTGTGAACATGTGGATTTCTCCGCTGTGTACGTGCGTGCGTGCGTGCGTGCGTGCGTGCGTGCGTGTGTGTGTGTGTGTGTGTGTGTGTGTGTGTGTGTGTGTAGACATAGTTTAGTCATATGGGAGGCGGGACCGGGTTCAGTGGAAGGACAATCTCAGCCATGCTGGTATTCGTGAGAGGCTCCCAAAACCTGTGGTGGTATGAGGAGGGAGCGGGCATAGGATGGTTGTGGCAGGGATGTGATCAAAACTTGGTATTTTATCTCTTTGAGATCAAAAGAAGCTTACTGCTGTAATACTATCATCCAATTGTGTTTACTTCCACTAAGGGCTACACGTTAATGTATGACATTATATATGTACCGGGTACTATATACACAGTTCTATCCATCCATTATCTGACCCGCTTCATCCTCACAAAAGTCACAGGCGTAATGGAGCCTATCCCTGTTGACTTTGGGCAGTAGATGGGATACACCCTGAACTGGTTGCCAACCAATCGCAGGGCACACATAGACAAACAACAACCATTTCCACTCACTAGAGAGTGTTTGAGTAATCTACCGTGCATGTTTTTTGGAGTGTGGGAGGAAACCAGAGTACCCGAAGAAAAGCCACACAGGCACAAGGGGACAACATACAAACTCCATGGATGGATAAAGTTGAGTTGCTATTGAACTAAATTGTTACATGACATTTGAGTTATTAAAAGCATTTCAATGTTTTTAAGAAGCCAAAAGTAAACACAATGTAATCCCGGCGAAACAGTATAATCATCAACAATCACTGCTGAGGATATTGATTCTATTATTCAGCCACAGAGCGACAGTCGTGACCTGCCACCAGATGGGATTCTTTAAGCAAGGCATTGGATTTTAAGTGTATGTTGTCCATAGTTGATTAATTAGGTGCCTTTAATCGTTTTGAAGTTAATGGCCCCCGACAACATGCCATCTATCCCTTAAGTGTACAAATTTAGCATCTTTTTTTCTGACACTCTATTGTGGTACCTTGATTTATCATTTTGATTTTGTTTCATGAACATGCTTATAATGCAAATCACTCCCATTTAAGTTTTTTTTTTCCCATGAAAATACAAAACACACTGGAGTATATTCATGTGTTGTGGCTTTAAATGGTGTGGCCACCCTGGTGAGTGCCTTCGAGCTCTCTCTCTCTCTCTCTCTCTCTCTCTCTCTCTCTCTCTCTCCCCCCTCCTCCCCCCCCCCCCCCCCCCCCCCACATGGCAAGCAGGGATTGACGAGGGTTAACCACCAAGAGCTCCACAGATGCGACACAGACCTTCCAGAGTTTCTTGAGAGCACATTCATTTGTATGTTTCACTCTCTTGAGAGCCAAACTGACACAAAGTCCAGCAATAAACAAAGATACAGTACCTGAAAAACATGAGAGATGGAGAGAAATATGTTTTTCTGTGTGAGAGAAAGCATAAGTGAGCGTTGCATGTGGAAGCATAGTTTTTGAATCCAAGCAATATTGGACTGAAAAACATTTGTTCTTCAACATCTTTAGTAAATCTAAATAAAAACATTTGTAAAACCACTCCAATAAGAGACTAGTGTCAAAGTCTGGTCCTCGAGTGCAACTGTCCTGCATGCTGTGGATTTCTCCCTCGTCCACCACTCCCCATTCAAATGATCAGGAATGCAGATGATTGAAATTGACACCTGTGCAATAGGATGTACAAGGATCTAAAGTGCAGATGTATATATTTTTGTGTTGGTACACACTGCACCTTTAGTATCCAATACACATTCACAAAAAAGTATTTAAACAATAAAATAAAAGAGAAAAAGCATGTTACCTTTAACCGACGGTGGCGCATGATCTGCATCACTGTTTTTTTTTTTTTAAATGATGATTATTCTCATTCAAAGTTTGTTTTGTACAATCTGGAGTGCCAGGAGAAGCATTTGAAAATGATACATATATGTACAATAGTTTCTGCACTTCACATGCTGCAAAAGTGCATCCCATGCCTTGGCCTCAGGTCTCTACTAAAGTAGACAGTGGTTTCTCATCTCAACAATTTGTGTTAAAAAAACAGTTTCCCTTAAGCATGTTTTTGGTGATGCAACCACTGAAGTGTACAGATGAGAGCAAAGAGAAGAAATTGGACAATAGCCTTAAAAATATAATGAGTTGTCTCCAACCTTGGAGATTTTTACGATGGCATCATATCAGGATGTTTTTTTTTGCATGCGTGTGTGTGTGCGTGTGTGTGTGTGCGTGTGTGTGTGTGTGTGTGTGTGTTTGTGTGTGTGTGTGTGTGTGTGTGTGTGTGTATGACAATTTTTTTTTCAAAAATTGCTTTGTTTATGTTTTAATCTATTTGATGATCTTAAAAATTGAAGTGAAGGAAAACTATGCCAAAAAGAAAAGATTTTAGGAGAGGGCCAATACTTTTTCACAGCACCGTATAATACCCACATATTCCCCGCCACAACTCAATCATGGGTACTCCTTCACAATCATTGAAGAAATAGCTGTCTTTTAAAATCCAATTAAGACTTAATAACCCAAATTTAAATCAGCTTCATGTGGTTCGCCTTTATATAGTAGATACCATATGCATCCATTTGGACTGGATTTGCACCTTTCAAAAAATGTTTTAACACAGAGCAAATTAAAAAAACAAACAAAAAAAAAACACCCAAAGTTACCTAACATCCATGTACACATTAACTTGGCACAGACAAGAGCCAAAGAAAGCTCCAGTGCCCCAAAACAAACATACAAAAACAATGAACAATTCGAGAGAGTAAATCTTGTCATTTTCGGTTTTAAGCCAAGCATATCCTTTTTTTCCCCACTTTCCAAGAAACCATCTTGCTAATGTATGATGTTGTCGCTTTGGAAAATACACCCAATAGTCAAAGTTGTGCTCAATTACTCACTTGAGGGGGGTGGGGGAGAATGCATCAAGAAACTAAATACCTCTCAAATCATCTCAAGTATTCAAGTTGATGCATGCTGATGCTGATTTTTCGGTTTACAGTTTTCATGCAAAACGAGTGCGTACGGGAGGGACTATTTTATGATAATGAAACCGCACTCCACTGTTTCTTTCAACATAAATATCATTGATTTTTGTTTGCGCATATTTACCATTCTTTGGAGAAGTTGAACAAAAAAATGAACAGAACAAAAAAATCGATAAATTGGTCAACTTCAAGTTGGAGGTGCTTACAAAACAGGTAGGAGAAGCTGAGCTGTTTGTCTCCGTCCTCTTCCTTGTGTGAAGTTGGCTACGAGATAAAGACCGCTCTCCTCTTAGATATGAAGAAAAAGACTGAGGGAGGGATATCAAAACAAACATCAAACTAAATAGAGAGCGTCGCCCGAAGCTCCTATCTCTCAGAAACGTTTGCTGTACTGTGGCACAACAAATAATAAGGCGACAAGTGAGAAAAATACAGTATAAAAGACTCCAGGTATATTTTGTTTGAATTTAAACGCGTGTTTAATTTTATGGTTTGATTATTTCTTTCAATATTTTATTTTTTTTAATTTGACCAATAGCGAAATGGAAAAGTAAGGAAAAAAGAAATTTTGTGGGCTGCCGTTTAGGCGAGAGGACAGGGTTGGAACATGCCGACAAGGAGAAAATGAAGCAGAGACATAAGATGTCAAGATAAAAAGCAGCCGGAAAATAGAGAGCGGTTCAGGCGGACCGAAGATGGAGAGATAACTTAGCCAATAAGGTCTTGAGAGTGGAAGAAAGAGACTTTTCTCTGCCGTTCAGGGTTCAGGTTGTCAACCCAAAACACGCCTCGTGCCAAAGGAAGGTTTATTCAATAAATACAATCAAAATATTTCTTAGAAAAATATGATGAATTTGATGTTGAATTTTCAATGTATTAATGGTTGCTGAAACTGAGGAGCATTGTACAGTATATTAATACAACATGAGAAATATATGAATATGGATTGTATGCCCACAATATATACTTAGAACAGCCATTCATGTCTTGTCCAGGTGGTCCTCATTGACAGTTTTGGCTTGTTATTTTGAATGAATTTTTTTGGAATCAGATGATTGATTTATTTTTGTATTCTTTCCATTAGCTAGTTTGCCTTTTTGTTCTTTGCGACTAAAGTCTTTGGAATCCCTTTTACTCACCGCCGCTCTTACCTACCTGCTTGCCTGTAACCCGGGTCCTCAACCATGCTAACTCAGGACAGAAACGTGGCAAAATAAACAGATTGGATTTCCCGTATTGTAAATCTCGATTCTTCCGAGACCATCTCTCGCTCGAAGCAGCAAATCTACCAATTCTTGTTTGTTGTTTCACAATTAAGAAATCAGGGATTAATCATATCTTAATGAGAATTAGCCTCCGCTTCAATACAGTAGTGTAAACCAGCTCAACAAGAAGCAGATCTAGTCGGTGATTGCTTCTCATCTCCCCGCTGTTTGACCTGAGTATTCCGACGGCCCCCATCAGCAACCGAGCTCGTTCTCTGATCAATCACCACCCCCCCACAAACACACAAGCAGAATAAACAAACCGCTTGCTACTGCACTGTTAACTATTTTTGCTTGTTATTAATAATATCAAGCTCCATTTGCATTTTTTGGAGACAGGAAGATTGACCATATCTGAGTAGCATTGGATTTCTTACTCATTTGTGCCCCGAGGGGGAAAAAAAAAATCAAGAGAAATTAAAAGTGGAGCAAGATTTTGGAAGCCAGGAAGTGTCCATTGAATGGGGAAGCAGCTTTAAAATATAATGACACACTTCGTTGCATTTGGCTTCAAGTGTGTATGGCGCGAGACCTCGGGATAACCCCGCATGACCCTCCGAGCCGTTGAACTGCGGCACCATCAAAACAAGGCCTCACCGGTCGACGCTCTCCTCTCTCTCCTCTTGTTATTTGCTCAGTATGAAGTACAAATTTCCCCATGTTGCATTCATAGCGGGATCAGCGCAACGAACTGTGCCCAACCTCGGTTTACCTTTTGGAGCTTGTTACGATGCCATAGAGAGTTCATGCCTGACAGATCCAATAACCCTTCCTCTGTTGTTCTCAAAGAAATTGCTCCGAGCAATCCTCTTTGGAAAAAAAAAAAAAAACCCAAAAAAACTCTTGCCTCACCCCACGTTAAAGGTTATGATCCTTATCATAATTAATTCAATAAAGAGGTAATGTGCTGCAAAACCCGGCAACCCCCCTTGCCTTGTCCAGTGTGCAGGGCCATATAAACTTTCAGGTCTGGGTTCTCGAACTGACTTTAGTGTCAGAAGTAATATGGAGCAGACAGGAGTTAGACGGCGATAGGTATGCCTGCACTGGTGCGAGTAAAGAGCCCTAATTGAATTTGTTTTAGACTTTAAAAAGATACTTTCAGGGGTTTGCGTTAATAACCTAATAAGGAGAAGAAATGGAAAGCTGATACAAGGGCAACGGTGGATGGAGGTCATTTCTAATTGGAAAAACTCGAGCGGGCTCGAAATAATTTGCTTACCATCCTGCGTGATGCACGGGCACTAAATATGCGGGTTGGCACAACATTAAAGGGACACTTGGTCAGGAACGGAAAACTGATGCCATTGAGATGAAACGTGTATCGATTAATTGATTGGGGATACCCCAAAAAATAATTAAAATAGTATATAATAGTAAAAATTGTATATAATAACATATAAATGTGAAAGTTATGATGAATTGATACATCGTTGAAATGTTGAAAGAAACAAATCACGTTGTAAAATACGCAAAACAGTTCACGGTAAAAAGCATTTATCTGAAAATCTATTGACATTTTCTGTGAAAACATCATACTTGCAATCACAACATCTTAGCGTAATTGTGACCTGGCTTTAGTGAGAAAAAAAAAAAAACATTTGTCCATATTGTTTCACATGGGCCCTTATTATTACTACAACTTTGAGTAGCACAGGAACAGTGATGCCAAACTAAAAAAACATTAAAGAGGAGAGATCAACATTTCAGCTTTTATTGCCGGGTGTGGAAATCTGATAAACAACTCGGCGTGATTTGTCACATAACATTTTTACTTGAGCCAACGTATTGGAACCCATAGACCAGATTAAAATTAGATTAACACGATTGAGATTGAATAGTTAGTTGCAAATGCACTTACAAGAGTTTTAGGAAATTCTGGCATCCTTCTTTTGCTTTAACGGGGCTTTTGCCGCAACTTCTTTCAGTGATCTTTTGTTTTTGCATTACTTCCTCAGTCTCCCCTTTAGCAGGTAAAAATGCTTGCTCCAGGTTTGACTTGACAAGTCTTAAAAGCTTGCACTTCCTTCTTGCCGGTTCGCTCTTTTTCTCACAGCATGGTGTGGATTTGCAACTTTCTTTCAATTCACAGAGAAACTGCTGACATTGATATCTGAGTGAGTTGCGTTTTATTGCCGATTTTATGTTTTGGGTTGTACTATCATGAAGTAGATATCTAAAAAAAAATTTGAAAATGAAATATTGATCACTCGCTAATAATCATTTATATGTTTTCAGTCTACATAATAATAATAATAATAATAATAATAATAAAGTATTGAGAATCTCTCCATTGTGAGACAAATAAAAGTTTTTTTATTCTTATTCTTTTCTTATTCACTGTACCATTACTTTTTGGTGTGAAATATTTCAATTTTAAGTTGTTTATTTTTTTCTTACTTCTACGAATGTATGTTTTATGTTTCGGAACCAGGTACACATATTAAAAATTTAGATCAATGTAATTTTATGAAGGGTGCGTGAATGGCAACAAATTTCGACAAGTAAAGCCCAATTATAAGGGAATAAGGCGAAAACATAAAATAGATTGTCAACAACTTTTCAGCTATGATGGGTTCGATTCTTGATCAGACTTTTGAGTGTGCGTGAGAGAATGTCTCTCCCATGACTTCTGTCCACATTTCGTTTCGTACAACTGTCAAGGTTTTCTTGTTTGTATTTGATCCCAGTCAAAAGAGGAGACCGGCCGGTCAAGAGAGAGCACCACACAGCCTCTCAGAAATGAACTCAAGAACTTGTACTTGCGTGTTGATGGAGTGACAGTGGTTGTGGGGTCGGCTTATTTCTTAGTCAGATCAGGTTAAACTGACCAACGTTTGCACCCTCACACCACTCCAACCCTTCCCTCACTGCTAAATTGGATCAAGATGACACCAATAATTGGCTCAAGCTGGGGCCGGTGCGCAGAACCAATGATGCATATCTAACTCCTTTTGTTGCAACGGTGTCCCTTTTCCTGTGCCGTACTCCATTTGGAAGGGTTTACCTTGGCTCCCTCACAAGCGTTTTAGCCCAATCCCCTGCTGAACACAACAGCCAACTGACATCATGAGAGCAACGGAAAGGTTACATTTTTCACAGATGTCTGGGAAATTATCGGCATGCTTGGTTTTTGATGGTCGCACAATGATTCCCTTTTGTTCAATATCTCATGGGGGGGCACACGCAGAGAGAGGATGAGGTGTTTTGGTATAAAATGTCCTGCCTTGATATCAATATCTATGACCTCTGGGGTGAAAATAGATTCGGAGCCACATGGAGTATTCTTCTGAGCGCTAAGAAGTACAGTGACTGGAATCTGTGTCATATAAAGCAATTACAGACGAGAAAATAAACAAGAAATTGTACCCTAGAAAGTCCAGAAAAATTCTATTAACCTAATAATGCTGAATAATAATTAAATAATGGAGAGGAAAAAAAAAATGGCTAAAGCCCAGCTCTTAAGTAGCTCACTGATTCATTCCTTTGACGGGACTAATTTATTGTTTTATGGATATGACAAAGTTAAATGTTTGAAACTTTAATGAATACAAAGTAAATTGTGAGAAAGTGCGGCGCGGAGAATGTTAGAACGCTTAATTAATAATAATATACACCTCACGGCACCAGCTCGCGACATGTGTTAAATTAAATAGAGATGACATGTTTGTTATGCTTGGACATTCCTGACTACTGGAATCTACTTACAGTCTTCGGGTTGCTGAATTTCCTGGCCACAACATCAGCTTGGCCTCGATCTTTTCCCCACTTCTTAAAAGGTACCTAAAGAAAGTCAAATTGTTTGATATTTGATAGCCACATGAAAAATATGTGACCTTCTACAGTACGGAGGAACTGTCTGAGGATGGTGCAAATTGTCAGTGCACAATCAGCGGTGTCTTTCCCAACCCTGGCTGATACATTCAATTCGGCTCCCTGTTAATTTATGCAAAGCTCGAGTGGGGCCTATTCGATGATGAAAGTGATTGAATCAAAGCCTCATGGATCCCAGCGCTTCTTTACCACGGATACCAATGAGATTTCCACCTAGGAGAGGATTTTCTGCTCAAAACGCTGCGACTTGACCAAGGCAGCTGACCGTGTCCATTATCTAACATGTATTTTATGTATGCAGGGTCAAGCACAGTGTAAAGGCTCGGGGAGAAACACTATCCTTGTCTTTGGGGAGCAAGCTGTGGGTAAAGCCACCAGTTGGATAAAAAGGCAAGAAATTGATCTCAAGAGGGTCAAAGGAAGGCCTCGGCTCTACTCACATCAGGGGACAATTGCAAAGTAACCCTGAAACATATGAAGATTTTGCTGCAGTCGGGAAGTTTGGCGAGTGAAGTGAACGATGATGCAGGTTGAGCAGATTCATGCCATCGTGTAATAATTGCCTGCAATTCCCTGACACCTCGATCAATTCGGGGCCGGTTAGCGTGCCTTTAAAAGCGTCAAGGAGGGCTACAGTAATGCTTTCAGTCAGAGTGAAGCCAATCACTTGCTCCTCTGTTTATTGACACACGACTGACCTTTGAGCCTGGCTTGTGTGTGCCAAGATGTACGGCATTAGTCATGGTAATGCAAAGTGTGTGGACGTGCGGATGTGTGTGCGCATGTCCTCGTGAATAGAGAGGGCGTTTGTGAGCAAGGTGAGTTGGCTGAAAAATATTGGGCAAAGCCAAAACCGCACGAATTCCCAATATGATAGCTTTAAGAGGTGTAAACAAGCAGAAACTTAACTGTGACAAAATGTTAGCTTTATAAGAAAACCGTTTTTAAAACTGCCAACATCCGAAACTCTTGAAATTTGCCTGGCCAGCTAGTGCAGATGGGGGGAGTAGTCTTGTTGCATTGAATGCATGGATTAGTCATTTTAGAAAGTAAAATAGCTGTTTAGAGAATCTCTCTCTCTAGCTATCTGTCTATCTACAGTGAAACTCCTCTACAACAAAACCTACATGAGCGAAAATACCCCCTAGTGTGAAAAAATCTTCATGCATTAACACTATTTCCACTTTCCTGCCCCCCATACAACGAAAAAAAACCCCGTTGCGTTATACGAAATCTTTTTCTCTGCTCTTGCGTCGCGACGAGATTCACTACAACGAAGTCTAATCCAACAACGACCTCGACTGCTTCGTTCGGAAACCGCAACAGCAACCACCATACTGGTTTACACATGCGCAGTAGTCCAGGAAGTATTTGTTATTGTTCGTTTCAGACACAGCAAGAACGTTGCATTGCTAAAATGGCGACAAAACGGACCTTTGGATGTCAAGCAGCTAAGACAAGAAGAGCTCTGATGCTGGAAGAGAGGGTAAAAGTGATCAAAATGAAAGACGGAACAAGCAAAATAAAAGACATTATCCAAGAAATTGATGGAAGTGAAAGTGAATGCTGATCGTAAATTTCACAATTTCTTTCCCTTTTTTTTCTTTCTACGCTGACTATATGAAGTGTCAAATAAGTGTATGCTCATACTTATGCACTATTGGAATAAAAATAAAGAGTACACATATGTTCGTGTGCGTGTGTGTGTGTGTGTGTGTGTGTGTGTGTGTGTGTGTGTGTGTGTGTGTGTGTGTGTATATATCTGAGATCAAATTTGCTACAGTGAAAAACCCCCTGTTGTGAAAAATTTCTTGCTGCAAACATGATTTCGTTGTGGAGGAGTTTCACTGTATCTATTATTGGATATACAAACCCAGGCTAACTGGGAACAGGTGGGTGCCACGATGGGGTAAATAAAAGGAGTTTCCCTGATGGCTCAGTCAGTCACAGGCAAAGATGGGGCAAGGTTCATCTCTTTGTGAATAACAGCATGAGAAAATAGTGAAACACTTTAAGGCCAATGTTCCTCAATGTACAATGGCAAGGAATTGAGGGATGTCATCATCTTCGGTCCATCATATCATCAAAAGGTTCCGAGAATGTGGCGAAATCACAGCATGTCAGCGGCAAGGCCAAAAACCAACACTGAATGTCTGTGACTGTCGATCCCTCAGGCGGCGCTGCATGAAAAACCGACATCAATGTGGAAAGCATATTATCACTTGGGCTCGGAAGCACTTCAGAAAACCAATGTCAGTAAATACAGTGGGGCGCTACATCCATAAGTGCAACTCCGCTATACAAAGCAAATGTCATTCATCAACAATACCCAGAAAAGCCACCGGCTTCTTTGGGGCGGAGCTCATCTAAGATGGACTGATGCAAAGTGAAAAAGTTTTCTGTAGCCTGATGAGTCCACATTTCAAATTGTTTTGGGAAATTGTGGATGTCGTGCCCTCTGGGCCAAAGAGGAAAAGAAACATCCGGACTGTTATGCACAAAGTTCAGAAGCCAGTATCTGTGATGGTATGGGTAACTTACATATCTGTGAAGGCGCCATTAATGCTAAAAGGTAGATACAGGCTGCGATTGGCTGGCAACCAGTTCAGGGTGTCCCCTGCCTACTGCCCGAAGACAGCTGGGATTGGCTCTAGCACCCCCCGCGACCCTTGTGAGGACAAGCGGATTAGAAAATGGATGGATGGATGGTAGATACAGGTTTTGGAGAAATATTCTGCAATGCAAGAATAGTGTTTTTATTAAAGGACATTCTTATTATTTCAGCAAGAGAATGGCAAACCACATCCTGCATGTGATGCAACAGCGTGGCTTGGTTGTAAAAGAGTGCGGGTACTGGCTTGCCTGCAGTCGAGACCTGTCTCCCATTGAAAAGGGATGAAAAATCCTTGCGGTTTATTTGGCTGAAACTTAAACCCAGTTGTATTGTGGACTATATTTTGCATATATGAACTACAAAAAGCAGCGCGTGTTACCTAGCATCACATATCGAGCTGAGTTAAGTGACAAAAGCAGGGCAGTGTGACATCACTTCGAAGAAACGTCACCTCGGTGGCGTTTTCTTATTGGCTGCCGCCGGATCTTGTCTGTTGTAGGTGACACACAGCGAACGGCTTTGAAGGATAAACAATACAGAGAATAGATGGCTTATTTTGACAAAGTTTTTAATGAGCTTATAATGGCCTAAGCGGCTGGACATATCTGGTCTTAATACTGTTGTGTTAACATTACCGTCATCTACTAGAAGATGCTGTGTGGCAATTGAAAATGTGTTAAAGCGACTTGCATACCACAGACATTTTGCAACAACTCTGTTCATGGAAAGAGAACTGAGAGATAGAGGTAGGAAAATTGGTGAGATGGAATACAAGACAGAGACGCAGAGTGTTGAGTGGTGAGAGTTCGACTGATTCTATTTCACTTAATGTAACCATGGAGTGCTGGGAGCCCCAGTGCTGCCCGCTCTGGGCTCTTTAATGTAAATAGCCGTCACTGGCCCAATGCTCGGACACATGTGAATGCACCGGAGCCGTGTTATTTGACTCTGTCTAACCAAACAGCACTCACAGACCCCAAAAAAAATTCTTGCTCCTGCTCATTTCCCATCACTGACACAGAGGAGGAATGAAGGGAGACAGACAGAGACAGAATAAGAGAGAGAGAGAGATCATGGCGTTGAGGGAGGAAGCAGTTCTTCGGTATGAGGCAAAATACGACTGCTAGGGAGACATACTTTTCCAAGACAGGAAAAAAAATCTATTTATGGAAGTAGACATGGAAACAGAGCTCTCCTGGAGTGAAAGGTTCATGATCATGGTGCTGCATTGGATTTAGTGGTCCCGCAGAGGCCTGAATTGCCACAACGTGATTGGCTGTTGGCCTGAGTTTGAGACGCCTGATTGGCTGTGGCACATTCCATAATATGACCCACTCCGGATTACATTCTTATTAATCTGTTAATATGAGTTTACTGAAGACAGTTAAAACAATGCTCAATTTGTCCGCAAATCATGTTTAACAGGATTTACAAGTAATCGTTCTCAAGTTACTATTAAGTAATACTCACCGTCATAATGGGACTATTCTTTACGATACTGACAACGTCAATTTACAGACAGCACTGAGAAGTTCAACTTTAAGGTTCAGATTAGTTTCCACTTCCACCAGGTCAGCTCTTACTCTGCCGTCAGTCATCGGCCTCATCACATGTGTCAAACCTTGACGTTTGCCTGTGGTAGCGCTCGCGCCCTCACCCGACAAGCTAAAACAATAGCACACATCCTTCCATTGTGCTGGGATGCCAAAGCTTCAGAGCAAGAGGGCCCCGAGCAACGTGGGCATATATATGGGTGCCCATCCTGTCCCCAGGCATCATGCCTGACCACGCGCGTCTACCTCCGCTGGACCGGCGGTTAAGGGAAGTGGACATTCGCACATGCAAGCATAAGTGAGAATCCATTAAGTTCCATGATAAACAAACTCAAAGCGTGCTGCTTCCTTTTCCTATAATGGAGAATTTTGATCAACTTTGACAGCTGGAGGCCCTGAGCCAGCGCGCAGAGTGGAAAGACAGGGCAAAGCCTGCGGGTACAGTGTATAGGTGAGAGGTCAAAGACAATACCAATTACCACGCTTGTTATATAGTGATTGATGTGACTGAGGGGCGGCTTTCTGTGCTCTGAGGAATTCATTAAACTGGGACTGTGTCAAAAGATTTTCTTCGCTAATGCCTTCTGTCCAGCCTCTCGAATCAAGTACTTTCCTGTATTAATCCAGTTACTGAGCTGCCTCACTGCTCACACAAAATATTTCCGAAACCTCGTCGCATGTGCTCTAAAACTGGCAGAGCGAGCAAATGGATCTTTTGGAAGGGAGGAAAGTCAAGGCCAGAGGTGAATTCATGTAACAAGTTCAACAAAAGAATGTGCATCTGGGGTCACTTTCTGTCAGCCTTAGCTTAACAAAAGGTTATTCTTCACTTGACATCATGATAAGAAGCGGAAGAGGTTTAGTTCAACACGTCCAGCAAATGGAAACAAATGGAGCCCTGAAGAAATGAAAAGTTTTCCACCACGCACTCCGATGACAACTTCAACCCACCAATGCAAACATCCCCATCACACAATGAAGTGCACAGTACAGTCCACACGTGGATATTATTCACAACAGTAACACCAGGCCCTGCCTCTGCAGTGCACTAAACTGAGCGAGAAATTTCCCAAACTTTTGTGGACCTTATCTCTGCCACATCTTGGACTTCCACTCTTCATGTTAGAGGCACACATCCGAATTGGCCAAATGTACCACATGAAGATTGCATGTCAGTCAAACAGCCACGTTAACACGCCATTTAAAACAGATTTCTCCTTCCAGTTTGCACAAACACACACGCACACGCACGCGCACACACACACACACACACACACACACACACACACACACACACACACAAACACACACACACACAAAAAGTGTGGTTCTAGTGCTGTCTCCATCGTAACTTGAGACCGGAGAGGACTTTTCAAAGGAAGGCAGCTCAAAGCTAAGTGAGAGCAGCTGATGTTGCATCATACTTCAAACATTCTTCAATTTAACAATATGTCAAAGGCTATGGAGTGTTCCTTGGGGTGCAGGCACACACACACACATGCACACACGCACAAGCACTCTTAAGGATCTCGTCTAAGATTGGGAATAACCCGGACACCTCGACAAATAAGTCCACTCTATGTGTCAAGCACAATGATTCGGATGAATGACTGTCACAAAGCACTATAAGACATCCCAATAAAAACAGGAACTAAAAGGTTCTCTTTCTATGCTATCAACCAGTTGTGTTATTCCAGGGATATGTTCTTAAGCAGCAGGGGGTGAGATTCTCGCCAGTGGTGGACATTGCAGATGTTTCTAGGACCTTCTGAAGCCATCTGTTGCAGTGTTTTCCCACCACATGAAGAGGCAAGGCCAACATCAGAATCAACTGGCCCACTGTGTCACGTGACCCACTTTAAAGTGACCAAGGAAGGCCTGTTCGATGACCGTCATTGCGGCGGTCATCTCAACCGGGTCGGCCCACGCAAGCCCCGGGCCACTGATCTGAGGCTAGACGGAGAGAGGAGGCAACTGTCAGCAACATCAAACGAATGAAACCTCCCACTGGCGAAGCACTCTGCTGGCCCGCAGATACACACAGCATTGGCGAGCGAGACTGAGGTCAGCCACACAACTGGACAGCCGTACAACCACATTCTTCAACACATGTACACTGGGTTCAACCGGCCAAATGATCAAATCTTGTTCTCTCATGTGCTTCTCAGGACTGTATTTGCAGAATTCTAAATTGAAATTGGCAAATTATTGGCAACTTTTTTGGAAGCTCTCTGATCCTTCCATGGTGACTTCCCAGAAGTGGCCGAAGGATTTTTTTCCCGCGTTTTGACACCCTGCGACTTTAAATGTCCATCCATCCATTTTCCGATCCGCTTATCCTCATAAGGGTCGCGGGGGCTGCTGGAGCCTATCCCAGCCGTCTTCGGGCAGTAGGCTGGGGAAACCCTGAACCAATCAGCAAATTGCAGGGCACATAGAGACGAACAACCATCCGCGCTCACACTCACACCTAGGGACAATTTTAAGTGTTCAATCAGCTTGCCTGCTCAGCTTGCATGTGGAAGGAAACCGGAGTACCCAGAGAAAACCCACGCAAACTCCACACAGGAAGGCCGTAACTGGAATTGAACCCAGTACCTCTGCACTGTGAGGTCGACGCGCTAACCACTTGGCCACCGCACCGCCTGACTTTAAATGTAACACGGTTAATTTAGGGATTTTTGCGAATAAGCTTGATGCTGCCAATACTTTTACCGAGTTTCGTCACAGCGGACCACTGAAATGGTTTCATCCTGAATCTTCGTATCAGTCATGGGTTGCATGGAGCCTTGTATTGTGAGTCGAATGAAAATTAACGACCAAACGGAATTACTGTTTACATGTGACGTGATCTATTCCAATCTGCCGTTTACAGCGACATTAATCGGACCAGCCGTTTGACAGCTGGGTGACATGTGGTAAAGGCCACGTGACTTATTAAGATGTTGGGATTGTTTCAACACTTTTATTGAAGCAACCGCATGATAAAAATAAATTACAAGTAGTTTAAAGCAAGTTCTCCCGACGAGCCCTTGTAGGACGCTGCCAATTTCTGCCACTGTTGATCTGTTTGGGACCAACAGGTGTTGGGCTCCTCTTACAGCGGCACACCTGTTGGTCATCATGCCATTATCATGCCATTAGTAGGTTTTCTGTTAAAAGGACTCCCGGCCTGACCACTCAGTGTCGCGTGATTGTTGCTGTCACTGTTTTTGTGAGTGTCTGTGTGCTCCTGACACATTTTGATTTCTGTCATAGGTTTTTGTTACTTTGGTCCCTTGTGGTTTTCGGGACTTCGTTCGTGGACTTCAGTTAGTTTTTTTTCCAGGGTACTCCTGCAAGTGTTTTTTTTTAAATACATCTTGGTCAGTCCACCCTGCTCCTTCCTGCCTCCCTGCTTTTTGCGGTCCTCTACCACCTTGCAAAACCTGACTTTTCAAGGGCATAAACAATGACTTTTTTTTAGGTATTTACGTTGAGGCTGAGTATGCGCAGACTGGATGCGGCGGCGGATTACTTTTCTGCGAGGCTACTGCGTACCTAGCCATGTTTGGCATTGTTTGGAAAAAATAAAATAAGCTTTGCAAATGGTTAATGTGATTAACATTTTGAAAAACGCATCTGTGTGACACCTTTCTTATCACATGGCTAAAAAAAAGTGAAGTGGCCTATATAAGGACATGTTCTTTTAATGGCTAAATTCAGCTGTTGCTGCTTTAAATCAGGTATGCTTTGTAATCCTGAAATTTGGTGAAATGTCTCTTTGCAAGTTGTACATTAAACACAAACAGTTTTTTGTAGCCGTTAACAAGTTCCCGACATAATTCTGGATGGACATTTGACTGCTTTAATTGGCAGATTTGGTCAAATGAATTTAAAACCTCTGGCACGAACTGACTTTTCAGCACAGTCCACAAATGGGGTTGAGGTCAGGGGTTTGGGTAACATTTCAAGAATCTTCATGTTAGCTTCTTTTATGCATTCCCAAACCTGTTTTGTTAATTTGAGCTATGTATGAATAATCTGGATTTAGAACTCGTTCGTCATTATTTCTTACATTTTGTGCGATGCACCAGTACTAGTACTAGCAAAATAAAGGCAAGGCACAGTAAAATGTATCGTCACCATACTTGACAGTTGGTGAGCCGCAGGTTGACTCCTCTCAGCATGATTTCTGTCTTCATGGCTAAATGAAATATTTGTGGAAGAGTGAGGGTGGTGTTTCCTCATTCTCCAGTCCATGGCATGCATGAGGCCTCACGGTTTCTGGGCTGTTATTGAACATCCCCGCCAGTTTCCTTTCATCAGCTAACATGCTTTTGTGTGGTGAAAATATTTGAGCCAATAGCGAGATTTTTGTTTAATCCAGCTTGGATTAGACAAAATCCATAATTAATTCAAAATTGTGCACACATTGCTCTTAAAAAACACACAAACAAAAAAACAAAACGTTATTGAAGATATAAGAGGCATAATCCTTCAATCCTGGGAAAAAGAACAGTTGAATTTAATTATTGTAAAATTCTGAACACAACTGCAGCTGTAGAGAGTTGGTTTATTTTCATCTCAGACCACATCAGAATTAGGGGCGAGTATATTTAAGTAGGCATTCCCATGATCAGATTGGTTTTGCTTTTAGCGACAAATTAATGTATAACACATTTTAGAAGGGGAATTTAATTAGAAGCAGATTTTATGTGTGTTGTTCAAACAACAGTAGGCTGAAGTCTGGAGAAGGCTGTGAGCAATGAGGCGTTTGACGGTGTGGACTAAGGGGCACAGTGGGATTGAATATTAAATATTACACATTAGGGAACATTTACGACCATTTAATTACTGCACACAATGGCCCTGCACAATGAGCTGCCAGGAACATTAATACACGATATACATTATTTACCAAACACCACACATTTGAATAACTTGGTATCCACTGAATGGAATGTGGCATTTGCACGTTACATACAATATATAAACAAGATAACAATGTCAAGGGACATTTAGGGCATTATTTTCATGCCCGGCACAATTCTTGAGCAAAGCGTCATCTGATTGTGTGCATGGGCGGAGTTTTTGTTCTTTTGGAATTTCACAGACCACGCAGTTAGAAACGGGCGTTTACGCCGTAGTGGGCATGAACACAGCAGTCTTGCTTCCAAGCCAATGGAAGCGGCTCCTCTCATTCCATTTAAATTCAGCGCAAGAGAGGCGCAAGGTCTTCACGGCTGGAGTCCATGAAGGAGATCAACGGTTGCAAGGTACGTTTATAAGGAACTGCCAGAGGATGTCCATTTGCGGATGATGTAAATTTGGCCGGTACGATCACAGATCACTTCGGTTTAGTGGCCACCTGCAGACTGTCTCTCAGCCTGATCATTCGAGTTATTGTTTTTTGTAAAGCTATGTTCCATTTACTTCATACCAAATTCAATGAGAGACCTTCAAATGATTCGCTCCTCTTTCATCTATAACTGCTAAAGACAACAAAGTGTATGCAGGAAAGTGGTTAGGAGTGCACGATTGTCTGTGTCTCATGTGTTGTTGTGTATTATTTTGTCATTTTTTTGTTAAGTGAACTTTTGATAGCGGCGTGGACACCCGCAGCGGCTCCTCTTGTTTTATGTTAAGAGGGAAGAAATTTCATCTGTGCTGTATGTTACATATACAGTACATTTGACAATCAAGTTTATCCAATCCAATCCAATCAAAAAAAATTCAAATTTTATCTTGTCAGTCTTGGGAGTGCATAACATGTGACTTTATGTTCTTTTGGATCATCAGTGGCTTTTGCCTCAGAACAAATGCAAAAACAAGCATGCAATCGATCAAATGGCAATAATAACCGTTTTCGTCATCTTGCGTGTACCTCAGTTTCGCTCTCAGCATCAGCACCACTACATCCTCCTTCTTTTGCGTAATTCTACCGTGACAATCGTGACAATTATAAATCACCTCTTCTTCCGCCTTTTCCCTTCTGGTAATGGGATGTAAACGGCTGTGTGCGGGAAGCTGGCGCCCTGAGGCTAAACTTAGAGGCTGTCTCAATCAACAGCCTAATTAAGAGCTGTGCATGCGTGCGTGTGCGTTATGTTTGTGTGTACGCCTGAGCACATCTGACTACTGATCTCTCGGTATTTCCTTCAATGGGACAAGGCTTCTGTTCTAAGATGCCATCCACTTTGTTTTTACCTAAAGGGTCTTTGTACAGATATTATATATGCTGTATAAAAGAGGCCCCTTTATCTCTCCAAATAATTGTGGTTTCTCAAAACACCCAAACATTCCCCAGTGGAGCACAGGTGACCTTTAACCTTTTTAGAAAGCAGAGTATTCTGAGCACATCTGACTACTGATCTCTCGGTATTTCCTTCAATGTGACAAGGCTTCTGTTCTAGGATGCCATCCACCTTGTTTTTACCTAAAGGGTCTTTGTACAGATATTACATATGCTATATAAAAGAAGCCTCTTTATCTCTCCAAATAATTGTGGTCTCTCAAAACAACCCAAACATTCCCCAGTGGAGCGCAGGTGACCTTTAACCTTTTTAGAAAGCAGAGTATTAGCTTCCTTATCAGTGCCACGCTCCTCCTGTCACTTCATCCCTTGGTCAACGCAATCTTAAATTATAAAAACAACAAAGTAAGAGTGAAGGAGGGGGTCCTTGGACTGGCAGGCAGCCTCTCATGTTCCCTGCAAACCTGTGAACTCAGCCAGTTGTGAGTTTAGTTGAAAACAAATGCAACGCAGAGGTCTTTCTGATGTGCATGTATCTCAGTTGGTTTGACTTGCAACTTGATGGACTAAGGTGAGCATAAGGTTAGGTTTGTGCATGCATGTGTGAGTGTATTACAGATTTATTACAAATGAAGTGAAGCCTCTAAATCTGAAAAGAATCCCTTTTAGGTATGCTGATCAACCTCCAATATGTTTCGATTTTCAACCCCCCCCCCCCCCC
>NW_017842059.1:1947659-1950340 GCF_001891065.2 Hippocampus comes
TAAATATATAAATAAATATATAAATATACATATATACATTTTTTTTTTCACTAATGAAGGGTTCGGTGAATCTGCATATTAACTGTTTGGGTTCGGTACCTCTAAGAAGGTTAAGAATCACTGTGTTAGCCCTTTAAAGTGATGATGCCTCTCATGAACCAAAGTAATGTTTGTAAGGATTTATACAAATTGGTTTCTCTGAAAAAAAACCTTGTGAATCAAATATGGTAAGTGTGTCATGTTTCCTACATTTCTTGGTGCTATTTTTTTTCTGACTTGCTGTCCCTTTAAATCTCTCTGGCCACGGCCCCAACTTAGTCATTCAGTATAATAACAATTAAAAAAAATGTGAAGGTGTTGCACATTCTCATTCTAATTATGAAATGGCTTCAGAGGGATCTTTTGGAAGCCAGATGTACAGTAATGTCACAGTGCCCCCTTGTCCACCCAAACTATCACCCCACTCTCCCCCTCACTGCTCCTATCATTGTGCCTCCTCTAGCCTTCAGTCTGCTCTCTCCCCATCCTCATTCTTCCTCCCCTATGGGGGAGGAGGGGGCAGGAGGAGAATAAAACTGACCTTGAGTGCTCACTCCCAAGCCACAACTTCTCACACACAGGTGCGCAGCCACACACACACACACACACACACACACACACACACACACACACACACACACACACACACACACAAAGACGTTGGCAAGTTTCCACAGTTCCTGGTGTGATCACGTTTTCACCAATGAGAGATTTCTAACTCTTATCGAGTGCTTTCCAATCATCTTAACAGAATAATTAAGCATTCATTTTATATACAGCTTATCTTTGACAGGGTCGCAAGTCAGCTGAGCCTTTCCCAGCTGCCTTTGGGCGAGAATCGTGGTGAGGCCTGGACTGGCCGCCAACCAATTGCAGGGCAAATATAGGCAAAGGAACAATCATACTCACATTTATCCGAATGAACAATTTCAGAAACTTTAATGAACCTAACAAGCGTGGTTTTGGGATTCGGGAGGATGCGTGAGAAAAATAAACTTGCAAGAATGGGAAGAACGTGTAAACTCCACATTGGAAGGACGGAGCCAAGCCTCTAACCCTCAATTTCAGAACAATGAGGCAGTTGCCATTGGATTGCTGTGCCAAAAGGAAATGCAAGATCTCCACTTCCAGATGAATTTGGGCCGCTGTGATGTGGGCACTTGGAGATTGCCTTTCAGCCTGATCGTGCGTCCGTGTGTGACAATCGCCCCAGGCCCCCACCCTCACCCGTAGTTGAGCCACGATCAGGGGGGTACTTTTGAAAATATATTAAACATCATATGTTACACACGTTAACTGTTTTGTAAAGCGCTTTGTTACAACTGCAGCTGTTGTGAAAGCGCTAAATAAATCAGGATGTATTGTATTGTATTGTATCATAATGATAAATTGTTCAATGAATTGATTTCTACAATGATTCAGTGGGTTTGATGTATTCCATTGTCATAGTTGTGAATTAAATATGGTGACGTCCACCACACACGTCCATGCAGCTCAGTATCTTTCTGCCTGTGCCTCAATCAAATTTAAAATAATCACACCACCTGCACCACAACTTAGACCTAGTTTCACCTCATCTAAAGTCAAGTCTACTTTCTATCATCAAACTAGCGTGAAATAGAAAAGAGCCCTCGGTCCTCTGGAATGCCCATGAAGGTAGAGAGCACGGTCTGCAAAATTCTCAAACACAATAAACTGGAGATACACTGGCACTAAAATCAAGATGAGCCCCCACTACAAAAAAAAAACAAAACAAAATTAAAAACGAAGAGCCTTTATTGGCATCCGTGGCTCTGCGGCACAAGTGCAAGTGACTTAGTTATAGCTTGACTCATTTAATCCACTGCAGCATGTAGTTGGCGAGTTATATGTCTGTACGCTGGAAATTCATCTTCCCAGGATGCCACAATTTATGGAAAAGGTCGGTGTCCTGATTTAAATTCCCAGTATGATGTATTCTGTGTTAATCGGTGTAACTCAAGATGTGAGGTGGATGTGAGGTTCCCGTGGACCTGAGAAACAACCGCTTTCACAGATGGGTCAACCTGCGCCACTTTATTTCATGAAACGAACTCTTATGCTGTTTTCACTAACATTGTACGACACCATACTATGCAAGACATGAATGTTGACCACTCAGCATACGTTGCCGCCTTGCTAGCCCGGAAGGGGGATTTCTCCATCTGCAGTCCTTTTCAAGGTTTCTCCTTTTATTCGCCAAATGTCTTTTTGAGTATTTCCATGCCCCATTGGGAGGTTTAGAACAGAGGATGTCACCCATTTGAGTCAAGTGTGGGCTTGTGAAGCCTTTGAGATTCTTGTGATAATGGGCTACACAAATAAACTTGACTTGATTTTGACATTAATACGTTTAAAACAAGTCCATCTGTTGGATCTCAATTTGGCATATCTACAAAATGTATTAATCCACTTTGTATTTCATCTCTCTCTCTCTCTCTCTCTCTCTCTCTCTCTCTCTCTCTCTCTCTCACGCACACACACACACTCGCACACACACACACTCACACACACACACACACACACACGCATCTATCTATCTATCTATCTATCTATCTATCTATCTATCTATCTATCTATCTATCTATCTATCTATCTATCTATCTATCTATCTATCTATCTAT
>NW_017842059.1:1957460-1970013 GCF_001891065.2 Hippocampus comes
ACACACACACACACACACACACACACACACACACACACACACACACACGACACATTTCCGTTTCACCCCACTCTGAACCTGTTCTCTGTTCAACATGAAGAAAGCTAAATAAACAAAGGAGGCAAGTCAGTGCCCTGCTATCACCACCGCCGCTCACTCGCCTGCCTGACTACCTACCAACCCACTGCCTTCCTTCTACGCTGCCTGGACCCCCATCCAGCGCCTCTTCCGCACTCAGGTTTCTCCACTCAGCTTCCTGCTGCTCCCAGTAAGGGTGACACATATTGCAGTTTGGGTGAAAACGACAAAAATGAACAAAAGTAGAATTTTATCAGGTTCGTGTAATTTTTACACAGTCATCTTGTTGACATGAGCATTGATATGGTTTGTTGGATGTGAATGCAACAGATTGCAGCAAAATTTTATATTCACCCCCTTTTTTGGTTTGCTGGCTCGTGGAGGTGGCTTGTTCTGTATGAGCGAAATTATGAACAAGAGGATTTTCGTTTTATCCATTGCTGTAACATTGTCCACTTATTATTTTATTCACATTAAGTTATCATAAATGTTGATGAGGATCAACCTTTTTTGTCACACACGGGCTTCCTTCAAACACAACAAAAAACACAAACATACACACGTGCTTGCTCTCTCACACACACACGCACGCACGCACGCACGCACGCACGCACGCACGCACGCACGCACGCACACACACACACACACACACACACACACACACACAGACACACACACAAACGAAATCCACAAGTTGACACACAAGTGCTTTTGCTTCAGTGACGCATTAACTTTCCATCTGTAGTCCAGATGGAAAACAGATTTTTGCTAAATGTGCTGCATCTCTTCATTTCATCTTTGGTATTGATTAATGTGCGTGCACAACATCCATAAATGTGAGACAAATTCTGCCACTTTTTCCTCAAATTAAATTATTGTAACTGGATCCACACGCACACACACACACACACACACACACACACACACACACACACACACACACATGCACACACACACACACATGCATATCTATCTATATTTATCTATCTAGATAGATAGATAGATAGATTGATAGATTCAGGCGATCCCATGGAGCACAATCACAAGATGAATAATGTTATTCAGGTAGGATGGGCTTGTCACTGTACTATTCACAAAGTGTAGGGTAGTTCTGTACCGACTGGACATACCTGCCCACACTGTAACACTGCCACCACCAAAAGCTTGTCTCCTGACAACAGTGGCTGATGCATACGCGCTCCTTGACGTCTCCGACGTCATTTCTGCTCAACGTGAATCGACTTTCATCAGAGAACAGCACTGAGGCCCACCGGTCCCTCGTCCAGCGTAAATGCTCCCTGGCCCTTGCAAGACGAGACGTCTGTGCCTGCTAGTGTGGTCAGGTACCCTTGCAGGTCGTCTAGCACGCAGTTCACGCTGATGTAAACGGTTTCGAATGGCCTGGCGTGACACTTCTCTGCCTCTCACCTCCTTTAAAAGTGCCTGGAGGTGAGTGGGCATTCTTCATTCGGTTTCTCAGGCCATTGTTCACAATGTAGCGGTCACCAGCATTGGATGTGGCCAAAGGACGTCACTTCTTCATCTTTCTGTCACTCTTACACTCTCTCAGGATCTCCGTTGCAACCTGCTCATGACACTCTGAGCTCAGTGACCACTTCCGTCTGAGAACGTCCTGTTTGAAGCATCACAGTGGCAAAGTACTGTTGATCCATTGTTAGGTGTCGTCTTGGTCGCATGATGTCAAAATGGGAACAGCATGATGAGGTCGACTGGTGAAACACCAGCTATAATTGAAGCAAGACATTCATTGTCAACGCGTGTTGTCAATTTTGCCGTTGAGCTCCTCGTTCGAGAACAGCAACTTGTGCAAAAAGTACTAAAACATTTCACAGTTGAACATATGCATTCAAAAGATTAGTAAAGATCACATTAAGTTCATGTGTACAGGTTTGAATGCATTTTAGTCTCGCCCTGAAATCTCACCCAAAAGCCAATATCCATAAGTTTTTGTGAGTGTTTTGTGTGTGTGTGTGTGTGTGTGTGTGTGTGTGTGTACACACACACACACAAATATAATGACTGGGAGACACAGACAGATAGACGAACTTACTACTTTTGGGTGACATTGTAAAAATGTAAAGGCAACAAACTTTGATAACATTTGAAGTTGGGCAGTTCAACAAAATATTAACTTTTACTTAACTTTTGCTAAAGTGAAAATTTGCTGCAACATTTTCAACAAAGAAATAAAAAGAAACGTTTTCACAACTAATTGCCCCGTGTGTATTGTCCCCCAGAATTCAACTCAGCAAACTGTTTTGGAGAAAACAACTGCTTGCTTTGATGTGCTGACTAACATTGTTGCCATGAATGTCAATAATTTTGATTTTAAAGTTGTTCCAAATTTAATGTTTGTTTGAGCACCATCCATCCAAGTAGTGTTTTTTTACAGTGTGGTTACTTGTCTTCTTCTTTCAGCAATGTGACAGCTGCATACATTTGGTAGTGTTGTAGGGGCCTCTTGCAGCTCAATCAACACATCATTCCACTGTTGTCTGTGCTTCTGGCCTTACTACCGCTAACCATTCACCTCATTACCCACTTAAGCCACACCCCCATCTATCCCATTCATTTAAAATTCCATAGATTCGTGAGCTGGTGAGGATATGGTCTATATTTTTAAGTAGGAGCAAATATCTTCTTTGTGTCTGGACGGAATGGCAGAAAAGGTCATTTTTATAAGCTGCATTTGTTACCATCCATAAAAAGTGTGTATATAAACAAACAAACTAACAAATCAATCAATCAAAAAATAAATAATTAATTTCTGATCCATTTACAAGGAATAGCAAAACAGAATAACTTACATCTTGGAAATAGAATGAATCTAAATTAAAACAAAAAACAATAACACAACAACAAAAGCAAGTGAAAACAGTCCATTAAAACCCATATTAATGATACATATTCGGGAGACGCCAGAAACGAATATAAAGACTTGTATCACGATGCCAACCAATAGGGGCGGCAGTATTTGTCAGGACTTGGCTTTGGAACTGGTTTGAGATAAACTGGGGACAAATGTAAAAACAAGTCGTTTTTGAAGAGATGCTGTCTGTTTCCTGACGATTGTTGAGTGGTCCTTGAGCAAAGTACCATGAACCCCCCCAGCCTTCAGTTCAACTGGTGAAACTCCACTCCCACCTCCGGTTCAAGTGGTCCTGCACATTTTGCACACCCCTTTCACTCTGACTTCACTTTGCATCCCTGCGTGTATATATGCCCTGCAATTATCGACCGAACAGTCCCGGAAGTCAGTTGGGACATGCGCAAGCTCCGCATGACCCTAAACAAGATAAGCGGTTGGATGATTGGATAAAATGGTAATTTTTTGAACTCTTACTCATAATGATGGTTGTAGTGCTACCGTGAATGGAGAAGGTGGTGAGATGAACATGGTGGTAACACTAACACGTACACATTAAACAGCATATGTGAACACGGAAGACCTTTGGTGCTTTGAGATTTAAAATGGTAAAATTAGTGCCTTGGTTCAAAAATTTTTTTGGGGAAACACTAAACTTAGGGACGAGTGTGACTTTATAAGGAGTAAAAATAGCTTTGAAATTTCCTAACGTAAGTCATGATACTGTCGCGTGTTATCACAGTGCCATCTTGTGGACAGATTACAGTATTGAGGCCAATTGACTTTTTATCTTTGGTTATTTAACTGGCACTGTAAGTGTCTGTTGTTAATTAAAAGTGTGATGCACACTAGACATTGGCAAAAAACGAGGGTTCGTTTCAAGGGAATGGGAACTTCTGGAATTATTCCATTGCCAAGTAATAGTGAACTTTGTGCCTTCTTAGGGGCTCGCAACAACGGGGGTCCTCGTAAGAGCAATAAGAACAAACAAGAACCAAAAAAGAGAGCCTGGAGAATAACAGAAGAACGTGTCGTTTAAGGAAGTTTTTCAATCGTATGTTTTATGTTTCATTTAAATGTATGCTTGATTAAATGATTTCAATAGAGGCCTATTGTTTATTTTCTGTATACTGTACCTTACAGGTCAGTAGTTTTCGAACAACCCAATTTTTTTTCCATTAACAAAAAAAAAATAAATAAATAAAATAAATTCATGCAGTTCAATGTCTCATTATATTCTGAAATAAAAACATATCGTCGGACACATAGCGCAATTGCCTCAGTCATTATTTTGGAAAAAGAAAACATTTTTAGAACCACATTGTTATTGTTTTAGTGATATTGTAAACAAACTGCAACAATAGGGGAAAACATGTAAGCAAAAGGAAGGTCAGGTCAGGTCAGGTCAGGTCAGGTCATCCCATGGCCTAGGAGGCCGTAGGGGTGCCATGGTGGACGTCTGGACCGTCAGGGATCTCCAGCACTCTCGGTCCTTAGCTGTTCGTAGCAGGGTCTGGAAGCTGCAGTCAGTCCATTCCTTAAACATGTAAGCAAAAGGAAAAGGTTAAATAAAAAGATACCAATGTGTTTTTGCTTATTTTGCAAAAATGACTTTTATGCTGTGCCGCAGACTATATTCTTCAAAAATTTCTTCCCAACTCTGTTGCAGAGTAAGCCATTAATTCTGACATTTTTAGGTTGCTTTACCTTTTTTGGTCCCATTCAGCCCCCAGAATCTTGATGGTTTTAAAGTCTGGTGACCGCACTACATTATTTTCCATTTTTATATTTTTAAATCAGTTTTTTGGACATTAGTACATCATTTTCAACATACAATAAATAAATAAATAAGACAGACGCCACTTTTACAGTAAATACACGGGCCTAGATGAGATTCGGTATCTCATGATGCTTTATCGCTTGGAATGTTGTTCACTCTTGGGGTGACATGTTATTTTACTCAAAATCATCCCTTAAAACTCATTTAATGTCAAAACGTTTGCGAAAACTCAATCATTTCGTGCCGAAAAATATGAATACGTTTTGGGTGTTTTTCATTAAAATATATATAAATAAAGGGCTTCGCACCTCCTCGGTCAGTGTCGAGGCTGTGGGAATGATTTCAGTATGATAAATCGCCACGAGATAGCAGGAGTGGCTTTGATCAGATATTGGTCGCGCGAGTGGGTGTTGGGTGTGGTCCGGCGATCATACGTCAACGGAAGCGATGTCAACAGAGAGAACATGAATAGCTCACGACAACAGAGCTTTTTCAAATCAAAAGATGATGACGAGTCCCATCGTCATTCTTGACGAACATGCGCACACACACGCACACACACACACACACACACACGCACACGCACACACGCACGCGCACACGAAGTTCAAGAGCAGGGAAAAGGTCATGCATAGGTCATGCATCTGTGCAGTGTTTATCTTGCAATAAACTGTTATTTCGCAATCAAAGTGATCTTTTTTGTGTGATTTAGCAGGAAAATATTGTTGAGATTTTTGAGGTATGGTATCACAAATGCAAAAATAATAACATCAAAGTAAAAGTTTTGCTTGAAATGCATCCTTTCACAAAACACGCTTTTTCTCTGAATTTTTCCTTGTAAACGAGTATTTTCAAGAACCTTACCAATGTCCAAATGCTGTTTACTAAAGAATTATGAAAGGTAGAAATGTAATTTTTTCCCCCTTGAAAAAAGAGGGTTAAAGCCTTATTTTGGTTTGTTCCATGCAGCGGGAGAACTCAATTTTCAGTAGCCCTTCCACAATTAGTCAAGATGGTCAAAAATAGCTGGCACAGGCTCTCCCAATTTGAGAAAAACAGTTGGCATTTAATGAATTTTGAGGAAATTCACCAATGCATGATTATAGGTTAATCAGCATTGTTGGGAGAAATGCAGGGTTACTGGATGACAATTTTTACGTTGTACCTTGAACATGTCATTGAATATCTATATTTTTACATTTTACATTTAGTTCTCAATCATCTATCTATCTATCTATCTATCTATCTGTCTGTGTCTGTCTGTCTGTCTGTCTGTCTGTCTGTCTGTCTGTCTGTCTGTCTGTGGTAGCGTGGTCGATTCCCAACCCACAAATTGTACAGAAGGTGGCAGTGATGCGACGACAGCAACCGTGTGTGTCTGTGAGGCGTAAGAGAAGAAGAAAAATAAACGAAGAAGAAGAAATATGGCGGCCTTCGGAAAGTCACGGTGCTTATGTCGAGGCTACTCTTGGTTGCAAAGTGTTAAGAGAAATAAAAACCTGCATGTAAAATGCGTCACCAGGACTTTTTGCCGCGATCCGCAAGACAGCGGTATGTATTTTATTCAATGCATCATGACGTGCTGAGCAAAATATGTAAATATCAAGCTGACCTTGTCATGTGTCGCAAGTACAAAACATCCACGTTTGGATTTGTTGTACAAACTATTCTGTTTACTGTTCACCATCCACAGCTTCTGCATTTTTCAATTGTGAAAAAGGACGTTGTCTTTTAGTAGATATTGCAATGAAACATTATTTTTCCAGCTGATGTTGTTTGGTTGGTGTAGTTTGATAGAAAAATAAATTGCAATTCAGAGTACCGGTAGCGTTCTACATTTATTATGGTGAAGATAGATAGACAATTGTGTCATGTTGCTCGTCAATTAAGTTCAGTAAACTGAATTAAGATAAATGTTTACCTTGAGCAGTCAGTCTGAGGCATAATTAGGATTGCATATTTTCTCTTTCTTAGGGCAAAACACCGAAAAGCCCCAGTTCACAGACCCAGTTGTGCAGGACATCCTCACCAGGATAACAGGCCTGGATCTGCAAAAGGTGTTCCGATCACTTAAACAGGAGCTGAGCCCGCCAACGTATAAACTCATGACCGATGAACAGTTGGAGCAGGTGCCTTCAATGTTACCCTTTTTTTTTACTTGTAATCTCATCTGTGACTTTTTACTCAGTAGCCACTATATGCTTTCAGGCGATGACGTTGGCCACGGAGAAGGCAAAAAAGCTGCTTCAAATGCCACCCGTTTTACCTGAGAGGAAGCCCATCAGTGACATACTGTCTGTGGACAAAATTCTAGATGGGATGGATACAGCCAAATACGTCTTCACAGACATCACCTACAATATTCCACACAGGGTAAGTACATTCACCTTCATTATCTAAACAAAAAAAAAAAAGAGCAGGGAACATTTTGGATAGACATTGCTTCAACCTATATTGGTGGAAAACTTCATTGAAGGCAAGGCAGCTTTGTACACCACATTTCATACACAAGGCAACTCAGTGTACTTCACACAAAAAAGAAACAACACCTAGGCCAACACCTGAAAGCCACAAAATATCAGAAATGCCTCAGAATTCAGAATAATGCACAGTATTCGAGCCTTTTCTGTTGCTGGTCCCTCTCTCTGGAATGACCTCCCACTGAACATTCGGCAAGCCTCCTCGCTGCCCATCTTCAAAACCTGCCTCAAAACTCACTTGTATTCGTTGGCATTTAACTCAGCATGTCTTAGATTTGTTCTTGGTTTTGCTGTTCGGTGCCTTCTACCGTCTTTATTACCGATTTGCTTTACTGTTTATTGTATATGTTAAATTGCTCCATGTACAGCACTTTGCATGCAGCGATGGCTGTTTGAAAGTGCTCTATAAATACAGTTGAGTTGAGTAAATCAAATCTACCGTATTTTTGAAGACCATACGGCACACTGTATTAAAAGGTGCATTGTCAGTTACAGGTGCTGTTTCTGTATTGAACGCACACAAAAGACACAAACATGGTAAAACGTACGCTATCACAAAAAATATGGTAGCATGCATGCACTCTAGCATATGTCTTTAAAAAGGCAATGGGAGCAAAACAGAGTTCAGTTGTTCGTGAAGTATTTACCAATCCTCAATCCTCATCCACAAATTAATCAAAGTCCTCATCTTCTGGATCCGAAATGAACAGCTGGGCAAGTTGTCCATCAAACACGCCAAGTTCCCTCTCGTCATGGTCAGAGTCAGTATTGTTGCCGTGCTGCACCTCAGAAATGATGCCGGCTTTTGCGAAAGCTCGAACATCAGTGCAAACAGACACGTTAACCCAAGCATCCCCAACCCATTCACAAATAGTGGCATATACGCTGCCCCCCAGTCTTAGTAAAGCTGTGTCACTCCCACGCCGCTCGCAACTTCACTTTGACCACCCTATTTACACCGATGTCCAGCGGTTGGAGTTCCTTCGTCAAGCCTCCCGGAATGATGGCAAGCTCCCAGTTCATTTGGTGCCCATTTGATTGGCCTTAATGATGACTCTGGCTGGAAACTTTTCTTTCGTCTTATAAATCACCGTACATGGCCATTTCTGTCCTTTACCATGGTAAACAAGCACACCAGTAAAAGCAGACTTTTCATGCCCCGTTCTGCGTATCGCTACCGTGCTGGTCCCCTTCTTCTCTATGGTGTGGTTCACCGGGATGTCCAAAGTGAGCAGCAAATTGTCCATGCCGGTGATGTGGTTAGGCTGGATGTGTTTGCTGGCAATATTTTTGTTGTAGTTCAAAATTCAAAGTATGCTTGTCCCTCATCACCGTAGCCCAAGCGGGTAAGCTAGGAATGTGAAGATTGGTTGAGAGAACAGTTGGTAATGGAAGCCAAGTGAGGACGGCAGAGTGGCAGAATAAAGGATTAAAATCTCCAAGAAAGCGGCTTAATTTAATGCAACGCAGAGCGTTACACTTTGTACTGCAATTGGAGTGGAAGATGACCAGCTTTTCCTTGAAATCTGCCGCATGTTGCTGCGCCACGGTCGTCCTTGCCCGGATGGAGTGATGGCGCCACCACGGTCGTCCTTGCTCAGATGGATGGATGGATGGATGGCGCAGTTTCATAAAATGAAAGCACCATGGATTAGTTGATCTTGAATTCTCTTGCGTCTGCTCGATTCCCATGGTCCTCTTCGTAGGTGCCATTTTCACGATGTTGTTATGCACAATGCACGTACCGGCACGATAGGCACCTACTGGTGGCGTGCCTTTCGCGTCCTTTTTCACGCCCACCCTTCCCACTTTAACGTCCACATGCTGTCCTCAGTTATGGTCCTCATTTCCCAGCGTGTCGGCATAACATCAGTCAGTCAAGCGGGAGAGCTCATCCAAGTCACACAACAGCATTCACAGATTTTGGAACTCTCTCATTATTAGGTGTCCCATCCATTTTGGAGAAAATGTTAAGACTTTTAAGTGCTCCTTATGGTTGTGAAACTACTTATTTGTATCTCCTTTCCTGTTACTGAATGGATATGCATTGCCAGTGTATTACCGATGTACTGCAAATCTTTTTCAGACACACACAAAAATGTAATAGGGTTCCTGTGTTTTTATTATTATTTTTGGTCACTTAGTCTTCATCTACTGTATAGTGACTTTGTGTTTGTTATCCCCTCAGGAAAGGTTCATCCTTGTGAGGGAGACCAACGGCACTCTAAGAAAAGCCACCTGGGAAGAGCGGGACCGACTCATTCAGGTCTACTTCCCAAAGGATGGACGCAAAATCACTCCGCATCTGCTCTTCAATGAAGAGAACCTAAAGGTTGAAAATAGCCCAGTCAAATATCCCACCCGAGCTGCGTTTTACTTTCAGTCTTGTTTGAAATTATACTGTAGCTGTTAGAGCGATTAAGGGGTAGTCCACCTCCAAATTTTCATTACAAGAATAGGTTCTCTGCAACCCGACACGTCTAAACATGAAATTCTGATACGTATTGTCTTTGTGGAATATGAGCCCCTCCGTGAGCCGTCACCTTTCCGTGGTGGAGGGGCTTGTGTGATCCTAGGAGCTAAGTTGTCTGGGGTTTTGCGCCCCTGGTAGCGTCGCCCGTGGCAAACAGGTCTTCAGGTGAATGACCAGACAAAGCACCGTTCGTATGACCTCCTATGATGAAAACAAAAATAAGACGGCATTTTCCCTTTCCCGGACGCGGGTGACCGGGGGTACCCGGGTCTGGAGTCAGGCCTGGATATGTGCCTCGGTGGAGCCATTGTCTCACCGCTTGTCTGGGAATGCCTTGTGATGCCCTCAGGAGAGCTGGAAGAAGTCTCTGGGGAGAGAGAAGTCCGGGCCTCCCTGCTAAAACAACTGTCCCTGCGACCAAACACAGATAAGCGGTAGAGAAAGGATAGATGGATGGATGGATGATGGAATATGAGTTAAGCAGTAACAAGTTGTTGTCACCTGAAAATGACATCACAGTTGCTCACGGCTCCCCTAATGCCCAATCATGGTTCAGCTTCAGCAATTTGGCTAAAAATGTGTGAATTTTACTGCTTAATTCATATTCCACAAATGCAATATGAACCAGAATGCACCGTGTTTAGACTAGTGGAAGCGCGGGGAACATATCGGAAAGACAATTTTTGGGCTGACTTCCCCTGAAAACAACCATGACATTATGTAGCTGTATGAATTTTATTTTGCTATGGACAGACAATTAAAATTCACACCGAGTCCCTTGCTTTTATTTTCTGTTTTATTTGCATACTCCTATTTTCTATTAGATGGTGTTCTCTCAGGACCGACATGAGGATGTTTTGGACTTGTGTCTAGTCCAGTTTGAACCTGACTCTTCACAGTACATCAAGGTTAGCGGACTACTTCGCACACCATCTGAGCTCCAATTTTTCGACAGTCAAGTAAAGCAATGTTGCATTCACCAAACGTTTGTGTCAGGTGCATGCAGCCACCTATGAAGATCTGGAAAAACACGGGAAATACGAGCTTCTTCGTTCTACGCGGCACTTTGGAGGCATGGCCTGGTACCTGGTCAATGCTCGTAGGATTGATGGCCTCATCGTGGACATGTTGAAGAAGGAATTGTGAGTTGAAGTGTGCTGAAATTGTAAGATTGATTTCACATCTGTACAGTGCTGTGACATCGTATTAGCGCCCTTCCTGATTGCTGCGTTCTTCGCATAGTTGTAACTGAAATCTTTGTGTGGAAAGAATATCCAAAGAAGACAGCAATCGGGAAGGGGGCAAATACTTTTTCACGTGTGTGTGTGTGTGTGTGTGTGTGTGTGGGTGGCTGTAAAAAAAATACATATACATATATATATAATTTATAGGTTCAAAATAATTGTGTTTATTTGAAGAGCAACTTTCTAAATTATTTATGGGGTCGGCTTAATCCCAGGGAAGCATAGTTTTTGATAAATTATAAAAACATGACAATATAATAAATGCATACTGTAATTGTTTTTCTTGTTTTTCTTTTCATAAAATCAATTTGTTTTAATTTATTAAATTCACATTGTGTATAGCAGTACACCTTTTCTTGTCTAGGAGCAAAGCTAAATTGATTATCAAAAGCTCTGCTATAATGTAATTTTACAAATTAAAATAATTTAGTTTTGAAAAATTCCTTGATATATTTACCCCATAAAAAAGGTCAAGGTACAAGAAGAACCTGAACTATTTTCTATTGAACTGTTTATAATTTAAGACCGGCATGTCCAGCTGTTGTTCTTGACGGCTGCTGTCCTGCGTGTTTCAGAAATTTTTTCGTCCGCCAACACACCTAATTCAAATGATCAGGCCATAGGCAAGCTCTGAAGAAGCCTGATAATGATCCCGATCATTTGAATCCAGACTACTTTAAAGTGAAACAACACAGAATCACTCCAAAACATCACAAAATATCAATTCAAATTTGTAAAATAAAAAGGTGGGTGAGGAATGGCATCCAGATAACGTTTGTATTGTAAAGATAGGAAATGCGAAAAACTGAGTGTCTTTGCTTTGAGCAGCTTTCGTCAGTCAAAAATTAAATGCCTTGTTTTGATTCTCCCAGGAGGGACTGACATTGCTACAATTCACAGTCTTCATCCGGCATCAAGCAACAATTGCGTTCGAGCCTTGTTTCATCACTTAGGCCTGTATTATGTTATGTGTTCTGTACAAAACTATGTTTTTGTTTTTTTACACTCCATTTCTGTACCAAGTTATAAAGAAAAATGTGCTATCGCATATAGATTGTCACGCAATTCATTTTAGGGAATGAATGAAAGGCCATGTATGGTGCAGAGATGAAAGTCCTCCGGATTTTCCCGGACTTCCGGGTTTTTCAAAATTTTATGAAAATTTCTCCGGACAATTGAGGAAAATTTGCATAAAATTAATCCGGATATTAGTTGACAACATTGAACGAAGACGCGTTTGAGTTCGTTGTATTGCTTTCACGAGCGTAGCCATATTGAGGCACTAACACTAGTAACAGTAAAGAGATTTTTATTTGTGTAATAACGACAGAAGACATGACGGCGTTTGACTAATGGTTTAGTAGAACGAATGGCAACTCGCAACAACAGTAGCAAGCGTCATTTTGCCTCTTGGGTTATACCATCTCAACTACAACGTGGGGGATAGTCCCCAAACAATTTTCGTCTCTTTATAAACACTCCTGCTAAACCCCAGTGGAACGAATAAAAGACGCCGTGGACAAGACAGTTGTCGTAAAAAATATATTTGGCCAAAAAGGGAAAAACACAGATTGGCAGAAAATTGTGTCCGTCCGACTTCCGAGTGTCGTC
>NW_017842059.1:1970281-1978811 GCF_001891065.2 Hippocampus comes
TATTTTTTTTTTTTCGGAATTTTCAGAAAAGTCCACTTTCATCTCTGATGGTCACACACCGTAAAAGAAACGCGTTTGTGTGATTCAGGGTGGAGGATGCAGTCAGCCTCGTGTCTCTCTTCCACCTGGTTCACCCTCACAGCGAGTCGGCACAGGAAGCTTCCAAACGTCAGGCGGCAAACACCGACCTTCTCAAGGTGAGAACGCTGCCGTCAGGAGCACTCAAGGTTAGGTTCATAGGCAGTACTCATTACTGTGGGAATGCTTTTTCATAGATGGATTTTTCGTTGTTGTTTTTTTTTTCTTTCGCATCAACATTTTCCCACATGCGCCACAAATTGTCAGTGTGCGTTGCAGCAAGTTCCAGTCTCATCAGTTTGAAGTTAATTCCGTGATGAGTTTGGGTTACTTCAAGAAAAGAATTCCAACAATTTTGACTGTGCCGTGTGCACAAAGAAAGGAACATTTTTTTCCACCCCCCCCCACCCCCCCCCCCCCGACCATTTTCATTAGTTTGCTTTTTTAAAATAATTCGGTTGGATCCCAAAAATGAAGTGCCTGATTTTCAGGACTGCAGTTTATTTTACGGAACAATTTATTTAACAATTTGGTGTTTGTGTACATATGCCCATGAAAGTAATAAATAAATATACACCCCTGTCTCAACAGATCTATGCCCAGAAGGAATCCCAGAGGTCTGGCTACATTGAGTTGACCTTGCAGGCATACGAACAGTCTGAGTCGAACAGCGCTGCCGTCTAATCGACCCGTTCCCATTTGGAATTCTGCAAATCAGCAGAGCAAGATAACCGCAGGCTGAAGGTAGCCATCTCATTTGACGGCTATGCAGCGAGCTCTGCCATTGTAGGGGAACGTGTGCTTCATAAATGAACAATTTATGGAGACATAATACATGATGTAATTGTGTTGAGAGTTGTCGTCCTAACCGCTTTGTGTACATAACGGAACAAAATTAAAGTCACTGTAATTAAAAGAAAAATCTCCTTGTACCTCTGGGTAAGTGGAATATCTCATGGCTCAAAAAGTCTCATCTTGTTGTTGTCAGACCATAATCAATTTTTCCACATGCATTTGAAGAGATTTTGAAGTGTGCTTTTGTCAAATTTTTAAACCAAGGTTGAACCTTTATGCCTTAAAGAGGAAGTCAACACCAGCATTTTCTTGTTATCGTATGTTCTATGCATCTTCACAGGTCTAAACACGGCATTCTGATTCATATTGCGTTGGTGGAATATAAATTAAGTTGCAAAATCTTCCCGTTTTTAGTCATCTCATGGGGTGGCCGTTTTGACACTGTCAGCTGAAAATGACATCACAGTTGCTTAGGTAACGACGCAATGAATGGTCGTTACCTGAGCCCTGCTGAACGGTGGAGTATTTTTCATTTGACAGCAAGTGCCAAAATGGCCGCGCACTGAGATGGATGAAAACAGGTGTATTTTACTGCTTAACGCATATTTGACTTAACGCAATATGAATCATAATGCCGTGTTTAGACTTGTGTCATGTCACAAAAATCTGGCATTTGAACAAAAGTGTATTTTGGGTTCTTTGTAATCTGAACTCAAGTACAAAGTAAACACTGAACGTATCGTAATCGCTTGGCTGGCTCAAGTCAATGATGTAACGATTGAGCCAGGTCGGTCGATAAGTTTCTCTCTGCCTAAACTTTGAAACATGTATATGAATTACTGTGTGTGCGCAACATTCCGACCCAAAAACAGCTTTCCTTCTTGGCCTCTAAGCTACACTAAAATAAATAATACAATAACAGTGTAAATGCGAACCTAACAGGAAATCTAAATAATGCACAATGTTTGTGAGTGGGCTGTTTTCGCTCTGATACATATACATACAAAATAAGAGCCAAAGAAAACCTTCTGTTTGGGATATAAAAGCACTGAGCAAAAAGTTCCATTGTCAGTTTATTACTTTCATACATTATAAATAGACTGCATTATGCAACATAGGGCAACGTGAGACCTGAGCTCATCTTACTGGGCCTTCTTAAATACTTGGTGGCAGACTTTGTCCAGCACATGGATTTCCTAAAAGAAAGGACAGACACCTTTAGACCAACAATATAAGATATTGCAACATTTCTCTTACATAACCTGTCCGATATTTTATCTGTAATCATCTGTTAATACAGCATCTTTTTATTGTTATTGCCTCAGACAGTGTAATGTAAGTGTGTGCACGGAGAGATTCCATTAAGTGAATTGGGCACTAAACATGTTTTATCTTGCTCTCTTTTTTTTTTTTTTTTTTTGGAGTTCTCTGAATAATGAAGTTGGCCGTGATAACGTGTTCGTATTGTTTTTCTGTCAAATGGATTATGACGTTGCTCCTTTCGCACCAGATGTAGAAGATCTCCCTCAATCCAGTGTTTCCAACCACGATTTTCCTTTTCCCCCTTCTGAACACACACCAGTTTGTCCCCGTCCCAGTTGACCAGGGTCTGCGACGTTGCAAAAAGAACAAATGGAAACATCCATGAATGTGATCGGCTGTTACAGTGATCCCTCACTTATCGACTGTGAGCACATGTTCAGGAGTTTCCTTTAAAGCAGGTGTGTCAAACTCATTTTTGTCGCGGGCCACATTGTAGTTACGGTTTCCCTTGGAGGGCCGTTATGAGTTTTGGGAAACCATATAAATGTTTAATCCCCTCCACATACTGTATTACATACACAGCGCACAACAAATTGATGAATAACTAGTTTTAAAATCAGAAGTCAAGAATAATGACTTTTATTGTGGATTACATATGACAGTTTGAAATTTTGGTTCAGGCTTTAGCAAGCATATTGGAACTTGACATGCATGATTTGCTTCCGCCGGCCACGTACAATGATGTGGCGGGCCAGATCTGGCCCCCAGGCCTTGACTTTGACACCTGTGCTTTAAAGTTTGAAAATGAAAAAAAAGCATCACGGCGACCTGTTTAAAATTCAGTCAGCTGTTCTTACCATGACTTTTCGGTTGTCAAGACCCTTTGTCTGCTCCTCAAACTCCACTCCAACGGTAAAGTTGACCTCATAGTTTCTGAAGGTGCTCAACGTCTTGGTTTCAAACTTGTCTCCATTCTGAACGAAGACTTTTGTCTGATGCAGATGGGAAGCGATCTTTCTGGTGGCAAAGTCGATATCTGCGTGCATGGATGACGGAAGATCGAATGTCACTTTGTTGTCCTCTTTTCGGGATGCACATTTCATACTTCAATGTGTGGACTGAACACACGCCGCACACCCGCTTTGATTCCTACGTATGCTTTGAAATCTTAATCAAAATGCAAAAACATTCCATGGGATAGTTGAGCCCAAGTACTTGGAAATTCACAGTTTGAAAAATTGGACACGTTTTAGAGTAATTAATGACTATTAATGAAAAAGAAGTGTGGCGGGGTAAGATATAATAACATAATCACCTTGTTTGATTAGCAGACCAGCAAGCATATTAATAATTGCGTGAGCCTTAGTATGAGTACAATTCATCGAAGGTAATTCCATGGAGGAGCCATGTTCTATTGGCCACGATAATTCTCGAAGACGCGTGTCACTAATTTGGTGCCCTCGGGCACCAGGTAGATCCCCTCCCAAGAATCACATGAGGAGCCCATGGGCCTGTTCTAAAAATATCTCACCAGCAATGAGACATTTTTCTCGGAAGGTTGGAGAAGAAAAATGTAAATGACATGTTTCTTTGCCAGATCGATGTCTTCTTGTCCTTCCACGATGATTAAAAAGTTGACCCATATTTAATTGCCACCCAATGAAGAAAGTGGGGAACGGTCTTTCCTGACTCTTCCACTCATTGCGTGACACTAAAACTCTTTTACTCAACACTCCAACTTTATAAGGCTGTATTCCTAAACGTTAATACCAGTGGGTGTTTTTAATACCCCCCGTGAATGGCTTCTTCTTTGCCAATCACCACGTTGAGGAAATGACAATAGCAACTTACCGAGGGCTTTCATGACCTCCTCAAAATTTTCATTGCTCACCATCTCCCACCGTCCATTGTAGTCTGCAGGCATGTTGAGCGTTCGTGTATTTGGGTGTGTGTCGAGGTCGTGGTTGCTTCTTGAGACGGTTGTTGTGCAGAGAGAGAGAATTATCCACTTCAAACCTTTTTATAGACACTGTGTGCATGTGTGTGTTTGTACCAAAGGACAGGGTCCGCCTGATAATTTTCCTTGAGTCATTAAAGGTTCATTGCGATATAAAGGTCAGGTGCTCCGTGAACACTATTTCACCACAGAACCGTGACTACATGTAGCGCAATCTCCACTGAAGTGTGTGTGTCAGTCAGTATGCTTTCACGTTCATTCATGATTCAACATTGTAATTCACACTCCACTCCATCCGAGTGACCTGGCAGCAGAACCCACTGTACTTATTCCGTTTCAAGTGCCGGATGTAATAAAATATGATTTGACTTTTCAGCACAGTGGCACATCAGACTACACTGCATTTATAGAAATTCTAGCGGTAACTGTGCACCACATGCATTTGTGTAGAGGTTCAGACTTGATGTCCTCTGAAACAGGTGGCAATCATCTCTTTTACAGAATTTTAACGTGGCATATTTTGATACAGACAAGCCTCCCTCCCCTCTAAAATACTGATGTATCATGTAGTTATCTTTCAGTGATAGCGGTTTGATTTTCTGCTGAGGCAGGTAGTGCGTTGTATCCATTGTCAGATAAGATAGGATAACTGATCCGCAGTTACACGTACACACACCGATAATAACTGAGATGAGAATTTAAAAACGACCTTATTTCCCCTCTGCAACGACAAAGGTCATCAGGACACACCCTGTGAAGAAAGAATACCAAAACTGTAGCGTTGCTCACTCTTGGTTTTTTTTTTTTCCCTCTGAGATTTTTTTAATAGATTTTTTAATAGATTTTTTTCAACCCGTTTTCGATTAATTTTAGTAGCATGAGATAATTACCAGTAGATTGTTCACACGAACAGGCCAAAAACTATACCCGTTAGCCAGATGGCCAAACAAAGCTGAACTCTACGGACCCTATGCATTTAAATATGGCTTTATTTTTTTTTTCTTCAGATTAGAGTACAGGTAGAGTCTATTGAAAATTAGCAGGAATGACCAGTATAGGATTTAAATGGATTGGATTTCTTTTTTTAACTATAACATCCTCTCTCTATTTATGTACTACACAAATTAATTCCCTTGTCTGTGGAAAGGGCTTATTATCGTGCCCTCATCTGTTCGCTGTGGTCCCTTAATTTGATGCCTTAATACATTTATTAATCCACCAATCCATCCATTATTATCTGCTTATCTTAGATTGGGTCACAAGGGTAGTAGCTTTAGCAGAAAAGCTCAAGATATCCCCAGACCAGCCGGGGGACACAGTCTCTCCAGCGTCACCTGGGTCGTCCCCTGGGGCATCCTCGTGATGGGACTTTCCCAGAACCAGTCATCAGGTAGGTGTCCAGCAGTCATCCAAACCAGATTTCAGGGCCACTTTATCTAGCTCCTCTTTAAGCATTGTCTCCTCCCTGGATGACAGAGCTTCTCACCATATCTCTAAGGTAGAGCAGGTTGCCACGGTGACACATGTCCAGGCAGAGGGAAATTATCTTCCAAAACAGGTTCATCATAGGCGGTTTCAAATACGTGCTTTGTTTGGTCCCTCACCTACAGCAGGACCTATTTGCAAGAGGGGAAGGTCAGATCATGGGGGCAGCAGCTTCAGCAGGGAAACCCAGACTTCCCTCTCCCTAGCCACTTCATTCATCTCCTTCTGAGGGATCCCAAAGCCAGCCGGTAGCCATAGTCTCTCCAGCATGTCCTGGATCGTCCTCAGGACTCCTACCAGTGGGACATGCCCGGAACACCTCACCACAGAGGCGTCCATATGGCATCCTAACAAGATGCCCGAGCCACCTCATCCTCTCAATGCAGAGGATCAGCGACTCGACTCTTCGAGTCGCTGATCGGAGCGAATCCCACTTGGATCACCAAGCTTCTCACCTTATCTTTAAGGGAGAACCCAGACACCCTCAGGAGGAAACTAATTTCGGCACTTTATATCAGAGATTCTTTCTTCCGGTCACGGCCCACAGCTCATGACCAAAGGTGAGGGTAGAAACTTAGATCAACCGGTAAATCAAGAGCCTTCGGCTCAGCTCCTTCTTTACCACGACAGACCGATACAGAGTTCGCGTCACAGCAGACGGTGCACCGATCCGCCTGTCAATTTCCTACTCCTTCGTGAACAAGACCACAAGATATTTAAACTGCTCCACTCGGGGGAAGATCTCATCCCCTACCCAGAGAGGGTACCCCACCCTTTTCCGACTGAGGACCATGGTCTCAGATATGTAGGTGCTGATTTTTATTGCATGCATTGTGTCTTCTCTCATCCAGCTGTGGGTTGGAGCCGAGTCCGCCTATTTTTCGCCGGAACTTCTCTGCCTCGCACACCAACTTAGGCTCGTTCCCAGCCATAGAGGAGACATTTCACATCCTTATAACCAGCTTCTGTAGCTGGGAAGCAGAGCGCCAAGGTCACTGCTTTCCTGCCACCCAGCTCTTGCTGCACCTGACCCCTTTGAGGTCTCTGTTCCCACACCTGTCTGACTGGGTGACCCTGCCAGAGCATAAAGCCCCAGACAACTTAGCTCCTCGGATCATTGGGGCGCACAAACTACTCCACCACAATAAGATGACGGCTCACCGAGGGGCATTACAAATAATGGTAATAATAAATGAGTAGCTTTTTGGGCAAGGTTTAGACTCAGACAAGGCCTCACTCAAATATGGTAGCTTACATAGTTACAATAGCTTGTCTCTGGCCTTCCTCCGGGGCGGTTAGATGTTCTCCCTGTGCTTTCATCGGTTTTTATCGGGTTCTATCAATTTCCTTCCACATTCCTTCCAATTGGCTGCCTCCCACTCAGTTCGCTGGGAGAGGCTCCAGCTCACCCACAGTCCTAATGAGGACAATCAGTATAGAAAATGGTGGGATTGATGAGTCACTTTGGCATCATAATGGCACTCCTCGTCTGTTCTTCATCCTCCATGAACCATGTAGTACTCTAGTCACTAATGAGCAGATGGACAAACAAATTCAAATTGAACTGCTCAGCAATTTCATTCACCTTTAATAGCTGTTTGGTATTGGAGGTGGAACATAATACAACAATATAAGAAATATGAGCAAATAAAAAGTAACAAGGTTGTAGTGATGATGACCTGACAAGTTAGAAGTGAAGTAGGTGGAAATATAAATATACTGTACAGTATAATTATTGTAATTTTTCCCCACAGTGATTTTTTTACCTACATGTAAAAAAAGAAATAGTTATAATAAGAGGTTATTATTGTCTGGAAGCATTGTACTAGTTATAATTTTGACTTCTCGATAGTTGTACTCACCTTGGCTCACGTTCACAAACATAAGAGGTTTTTTTTTCCCCCAATTTGACCACACGGGAGCAATGTTGCTACACAGGAGCTAAGTCCTTGAGCTTTCATGCAGCCCTGAGTTCCGAGTGAAACAGCACCGCATGTTATCCTGTGATCCACGTTCAGACGGCACAAAACCGTCTGCCAACATGGTCGAAATCTGTTCACTGTGCTGTGTGATGTGGTCAGGTTGAGTGGAGTCTCTTTGCTATTGTAACTTCTGTAAATTGAAAACACATTTTTGATTTAACAATGAGATCATGGCGACAAAATGAATAATCACATCGTGTTGAATGTTTTCAAACATATTCATCTCAAAATATTAACTGATGGCACAAGCTTGCACATGTATGCATGGATCTATGCTTACAAGCATGCACCAGAGCATATGAATATCCAAAATTTTTGCAACTGCACTGAGGGTATTTTATTTTATTTTTTAAATAATGAAACAGTTTTATATTTATTTCTGCCAAACCGGCTCCGAAGGGCACATCCTGTACCTCATAACCTTGCGGGAACGCGTCCGCACGCACACGCTTCTACGTCTTCCGTGTTGTGGTCCCCTGAGTGTTGATCTTTTGAGCCTTCAATTTTAATTGAATACATTCAACAGAGATGCAATACACCTGTGATGTCATGTGCGATTGCATAAAATGTATTTCATTAGCATGGTGTTGAGATCTCTGCATACGTTTGCATCCCCTATCAACTCCACCGGTGTGGCCTTGTCAGCTCTTCTATCTCATTCTTGTTTGAAAGCATCAAAAGCTTCCATGAATCTCTGTCCTCCAAGGAGACAAATGACTGCGAGATCTGCTCTTTGTGATGAAGGCGCACTCGTGGACTCTCAGCGGTGACGCAATATAAATTTGTCATGTATTTTCCTCCCACTCATGGACGTGACTGGTGCACTACTTGATTTTGCCGTGTACTTTGATGTCCCAGCAAGAATACAAAGAGCCCCAGTGTTCCCACACATTTTAATGGCGTTGCCTTTTATCTTCCTTGTCGAAGCTATTTTTCGGGGGGGGGGGGGGGGGGGGAAGCAGGTCAAGTA
>NW_017842059.1:1978879-2051463 GCF_001891065.2 Hippocampus comes
CGTCGGGGTGGTTTTGTTGGGGGGGGGGGGGGGAGGAATAGCAGTAATACTGCATGCATCAGTACTACATGAAAAGGAGAAAGATATATGCTGCACACAAGCACAGAAAATGGCAAGAGGAAGACACAAATTGGATTAATGTTGCGGAACAACTTTTGTGCTGTTTTTTGTTTTTGTTTTTTTTTTGTTATGGTCACCGAGCAGTCCAAAGAGGTTTATTTGAGTTTCACTGGTAGCATCCGTACAGCCAACTTCGGTACCTCAAAAGAATTGGTGATATCCTTTCTTTTTTGGGGGAGGTAAAGAATGACCATTTTTGCTGATGTACAATTGTCTAAAGATTGACAGTGACTCAAGCTATTGTACATTTTCCAAATATTTTACTGGCACAAAAAGTTAGTCTGCAACAAACAGTGGCTCGCAAAACAGGTAAATTATTTGTATCCAATTTAAAAGAAGACAATAGACCACAGGCCTTTGCTTGAATGTGAACATTATTTTGTGCAACTCGAAGGAGCAAGCTCTCACATTGGGGCCTCCGAATTCGCTTCACCCGGGAAAACCACAGTTTCACAATCCTGCCTAGCATCAAAGACTGGTCCCTCAAATTTGATTCAGATTATGTCCTGTGCAATATCAATTTGCAATCTTGCCGTGACATCGGACATAATTCTGTTTTGTGTTAAGAATTCGGCCATTGTGGTTGAAAGCAGTACTGTACCTTTTTTTCTTAACCTATTGGCCTTCCATCATCAGTGCCTTCTGATTTTGCCCCTCTCGCTGGCTCTCACATCAAAATCCACCTCTCTCTTATTTTTGTTTGTCTCTCTTTGTTTAAAAAAAAAAAAGGCGATAGACCGCTTCATTTTCCTAATTCGCAAAGCTTGTTATCATTCCGGTGGTGTGATGCGCGTGTACGTGGATGCAGCAGCCCTTCAATCATATTGCACCGGGTGGTGTCTAACTCGAATACAAAGTGTATTCAGAGAGGCAGCGTGCACTCCCCTCTCATTAATTCCAAACACATCCTCTGTTTTAACCAATCAGCAGTTCCAGTTCAAACTATTTGCATCTGTAGTGCCTGACGCACTGGACACTGCTTGTCCTCAGTTGGAGCGGCTGCGGAGCACTCCGAAAAACCGAATGGGACCGAGCTGTCTCGTTCGAAGCCAAGAGCGCACAGGAGGAGAAGACTGGCTAAAGCTGTGTAAAAAGACGTTGCCTTTCAACCATGTCTTAAGCATCAGACTGCAGAGGGAGCATGAAAACATGCACTCGCGCTACTTTGATCGGATGAAATTTTTACCCTCACGCACTGAAAAATTGGCCGCATTTGCGAGCATTTTGGCGGCAGGCCCTGTCATTTGAATACTAGAAGCTAAGAGATGTTAGCTGATCACTTTGGTGACTGTGACCAGTTCAGGGCGCCTACTGCCAGGAGACAGCTGGGATAGGCTGCAGCACAGCTGCGACTCTTGTGAGGATAAAGCGGATCGGAAAATGGATGGATGGGTGGATTATGTAATATTTAGCAATTATGGGTGAATTTAAACAACAGGTGGAATGTTTTTCTGAACCGTCACAGCAATAAATTACAACGCATGGTAGAATCTGTGTTGCGCAAGCTTTTTTGGTCAAACTTAAAAAAAAACTAGAGGCATTTTTAAAATCTCTGCCAAAAACATTTCAAGGGACACATAAAGCCATCGTTTGCTGTTGACCAGTGTTATAGTTGTGTAAAGGCTTTATGTACCATTACCATAATCAGGGCATTTAATTTATTACTGTATCCGCTGATTTAATTAGCCAGTGCCTCAATGATTATGTGAACGACACTTCAGAATTTTTCATTCAACTTGTTAAATGGACATTTCGACGCACCCGCTTTTGATATCCCCTCCAAGAAATTTGTCTCATGTAGCTTATCTTCTTTTTGACTTGACATTTCATATATACTCTCAATGCCACCCTGCAAGATGAAAGCCATTCATTCAAACTATTTGTCCTGTTTTTCTCAATTGCTCGGCCTTGGTCCAATGACATGCAAGGGTTTGTTTATGAGTGGTGCCAAAGGAAAATGCTTCAGCTATTCTCACCTGGAAGAAAATGCATTATTGTCGTGAAGTTGGGTGGCACGGTGAGCGACTGATTAGCATGTCCGCCTCACAGTGCAGAGGTACCGGGTTCGATTCCGGCTCCGGCCTTCCTGTGTGGAGTTTGTACGTTTTCCCTGTGCCTTAATGGGTTTTCTTCGGCTACTCCAGCTTCTACCCACATTCCCAAACCATGCATGGCAGGTTAATGGACACTCTATGCTGTCCCTTTGTGTGATTGTGTGCGTGAATGACTGTTTGTCTATGTGTGCCCTATGATTGGCTGGCAACTAGTTCAAGGTGTATCCCGCCAGCTGCCCGAAGACAGCTGGGAAAGGCTCTAGCACGCCCGCCACCCTCGTGAGGATAAGCGGATTAGAAAATGGATGGATGGGCTGTTGTGAAGTCATGGTGAATTGTTGTTTCCTCAAGTTGTTTGTCTTTGCCACTGGTCGTAACTTCGAAGATGTATTAGAAGATGTCCTATTATCTTGTCATAAATATTTATACATTTTCCGTCTGCTCTTGCCGTTGGTTGTTTATCAGTTATGGATGTTAAATGGCTCGGCTTGCCTGACCATCATCTCTCAGCAACAAGTCTGCTTTGATCAAACCCTCAGCAGCCTTCATCTGAGCCCCCTCTTCTGACTACTTATAAGCGGCACAAATCAATCCCATGTTCCACCTCTGCAAAGTGCCATCCTGTTCCTTCAGGATAAATGTTGCCATCTAACCTCCACCAATGCATGTAATGTGCCCTCTCCTGCATCATCCCTAGAAAGCAACAGAATCCTCATAATCATGTCGAGAAAACACCATACAAGCACTGTGACATCTTCTGTCCCCCCACCCCCCCACCCCTCCCTCCCCTCTTGCATACACAACTTTTTGGAAGTTTGAGTCGGCATGTTCAGTGCGAGACTATGCTAAATTTTTCATGGTTTCTCCTTGGTAATTCTATTCGGTCGCAATGAGGCCTCGTTTCCCACAGAAACCATGGGACTGATTGCGGGAACCTGGAAAGACTTTCTCTTATTTTTTTTTTTTTGCGTCTCAGCTCCGAAATTGGCCTGGATAGTGATGCATTATACATGGGGTTTCCTATGTGGAGCAAGATAGGGCTGTGGGTCCTAAGGGATCAGACGAGGAAAGGGTGCCCAGATTCACATTCTGCAGTGTGAATCGGGCACGTCAGATGGAAGAGAAAGATTACTTTACTGTACGGCTCTTACTGTCATGTTTGGCTGTCGGAGGGCTTCAGAATGGAAGCGTTATTTTGATATTTGTTTTGAAAGATGAAATGTGGAAAATATGCTGATGTATTTTCTCTGTCTAGAGATTCATTACTTGATAAATATTCAGTACAGTGACCTCCTCCTTATGTATGCTAATGAAATTGCATGCTGCTGTAACAATCTGTTGTACAACAGTTGCAAAAGCTGCACTTAAAGGTGGGATCTCACTGAACAGTGCGTGCGAAGGTAGAGAGGGTTGGATCTGTCAACTTTTTTCCACAAATGTTACTTCTGTCGTTTGTGACTTTTTGTGATGCTTACAGACAACACGCGGATATTTGGGAACATGTTGATGAAAGATAGATAGGCAACTATTACAGGCTATTTGGGACATTATTTTGTAGATAAGCCACTATTCGCCGCTCCTTTGCCACTGTTTGGGAACCTTTTGGACAGTTGGCCAGGTCCTGGAGTAGCATCCATACTTTCACCAAATCAATGCTCACAACTCCACGAAATAGAGACATGGACGGACTGCAAGTAGCAAAAAACTGCTTAGTATTGATGCCAATTTTTATTAAGTTATATATCATGATTTTACCGGTCCGGCCCACTTGGGAATAGATTTTCCTCCAAGTGGCCTCAAGCTAAAATGCTTGACACTCCTGCTCTATAGTGATCAACATTACAGGGGAAGCAAAGCACACATAGAAAGGCAATGAAGAGTATGTTTTACAACGCCTGTTTAAAAGAGTTTAAAGGACTCAAATATCAATACAGTGATCCCTCGCTATTTCGCGGTTCGTTTATCGCGGCTTCAGTGCATCGGGGATTTTTTCAAACATATTCATATAAAAAAAAACATATACATGGAGTACAGTACTGTCTATGTTGCTCTATGTGACTTGCTGTTGTTTTGCAGCTTCTCGCGGACTGTTTGCGGACTTTTTGCAGACTTAAAAAAAAAATATATATATATACCGGTATATATATATATTTTTTTTTATACCTGTATATGTTAATTGGTCGCTACTTCGCGGATTTTCGTTTATCGCGGGTGGCTTTGGTCCCCATTAACCGCGATAAACGAGGGATTATTGTATCTCGAAACCGCCTTCGTCAACACAAGATCCTTTTCGATCATTCATTGTTCATGAGATTCAACTCAAAACTCCCCAACAGCTATGGCATTTGTGACACCTGCCTTACAGTGGTTCAAAAGGTATCGTAGGAATGTGTTTTTGCGATGGTTTTGAAGAAATTCCAATGTGCAAATAAATTCAATGCATGAGTAAACAAACTTGATAGAAGTCAAAGTGAAAGAGAGCAAGCAGAAAGAGAAGAAAGGAAGGAGAAAGAAGAGCTCGAGTAAAAGCATACTTATTGTATATTCTTCCGCATGGCAGTGAACATCATCAGCACCACGAAGATGCGAGGCGTAGGAGTTGAATGAGGAAGCCATGGTCCAGGTTCACGTCTAATTTTTCTTACTTATTTGGCCTTTCCGCTTGCGAAGCTTTCAATCTTGCAGGCCTTTAGGGGGTCCAGATTATCTCTTTCGTTTGGAAGAAAATGAGCTGAGCTGAAAGCTACATTACCCCAGCCTTATGTGAACTCATTTTTTCCCACACCACCATTAGCTCACTAAAGCCATTTGGAGATGCACAGTGAAGTGGCTACATGCTCATCAGAGAGTGCCTGGCATTCCTTCAGTCAATTACCATCCAAATGGTCTCCGGGTGATTATTCATTCCCCAGGCTTTTGTCTCTGCATCCCAGTGGCTATATATACAACAAATATTTTGAATTGAGTTTTGAATATATACAGTACATTTATCCTTTATCAAGTCAAAACTTCTCCAAGCTGCCTGACTGCGATTTGTAGTTTGATGACGTAGTTAAAGTGGAAAAAAAAAACACTACCATCTGCCACACCTGATCTCATTCCAGTTGAGAACCTGTCAATCATCCTGAAAAGAAAGATCGGCGCGTGGTGAGCAGCACACCTCCAAATGGCTACTGTGGCAGGAAATTCTTGCCTGGGCCCAACTTGCTGCCTGCCATCATAGTCAGGGCCGCCTTTATCAACGGGCGAACGGCTTTACAACTGTTTACAACATTGAATGAACCCTAAAAAAAAAAAAAAAAAAAAAAAGCAACATTCCCTTCATGCACACACACTTGCAAACCGTCACCACGCAGTCATATACGGGCTTTAGCGCTCACAAAGTGATCACTTGCACACACGAGCTCAAACTTTGGATTGGCCATGGAGGTCGGCGCACGAGATATCACTCAGCAACTTCGCTTGCCGTGTTTGAAATCTCTTCTGTCTCCAGGCCCTGATGCATAATTATCTTCAGAATCTGAAAGAAATGATCTTTTTTTTTTCTCTTGGCGTTATTATATCACCCAATGACACAGCAAGAATGTATCATTGTAAGAGCAACCGAGAAGCGTGTTCCGCAATCAAATGCAAATAGTTGAATGCGATCCACCAATGATGGTGAGCGAAAAAAAAAATCTATATGCTATGTATTCTCACTCATTCTCAAAATTCTAATTTGGCATCCGATTTTAGCGGCTTATTCGCATCTCATTTGGAGTCACCATGCACAGTCTTCATGGATGGACGGATACATAGATAGATGGATACTGAAGACATCATGTTCACAGAGATACAAGATCTACAATGGCCACATGCCTCAATGTGTTCACTTCAACACAAACAAATACAAGAAAATAATCTCTTCCGTATTTGTTGCACTAATGACGTTGACCTTTTTGGTACCATCGGACACAAATACAATTCAGTTCTGCATCTGTTGTTTCATTATTTGATCAACACAGTCATTGATTTACTCAGTTGTTTTTGTAATATTTTCTTATTAAGGGATATATAACTAGCATGCATTTCTCTATGTTGTAACTAAACTATGGTGTATGTTAAGATTAAGTAATAACATCCAGGGTAAAAAGAAACAAACAAAGAAACCATTTTCATTTGACTTTGTCACTGCCTATGTTATCCTGTCCTGAAATTCAGAATATCTATTTCAGAATCAGAACACATTTCAATTATGGTGTTGACATGAATCATTTATTTGTACTCTGTCATTACCCCATCATGCATTATGACATGAGTTCTTTGTCTTTCCAGACTTGGATTTGCAATAACAATTCGGCTCTGCTTTGGTAAGCAGAAAATGCTGTGCATTTGGCTTTGTCTTTCCTTGATTATGTCGATATTGATTTCCAATTACCTCAGCTCATGTCTATCTCCACTCCTCCATGTTGGTCTTTTAAAAGTAGTGCACTGGTGATTATCTGTTTTGTCCAGTAGTTTTTGCCTTTTAAAACTTGCTTCTCTCTCTTTGTTGGCTGTCCCTGACCCAGGCCGCACTGTCTCGGCTAACGTTTATTGCCAGTTATGGACCCTATGAATAATTGATCCTGAATCTATTTAAGAACCTGACTAGGACAAATGGTATAGGCAGCACTGGCCAATAATCTCTCCCTCCACTGCACAAATAGGGCTCTTCTATACCAGCACTACAGCAGTCATTTTTCCTGCCTTTTATATTCCATCATCTGCTTTGCTTTCCATTCCTTTCCTATTCTCTTATCACACCCTAAATTATTCCGGTTGCCGTACAATATTAAGTGTAACCTGAGATCATCTTTTCCCCTTCGCAAGTACTTACGGGACAAACAAGCTCTTTCTGTGTGGTCCCATAGTGGACTGCTCCTCCAGTGTCAAAACCAGGAGTGATCATTTGGAAATAGCATTCCAGCTGCAAAATGCTGTGTATGTTGCACAAAGCCGATCAATACTTGCTGGCTGGCACCTTGTCTGTGTCTTGGGTAGTGATCCAATTTATTTGGTGCATGTATGTGTAGTGTATGAGAGTTAGCCTGCAAACAGGCACGCCGGAGTTCAGAGAATAGTTATCACACTCAAAATTTGAAATGCGAGTGCTGCATGGTTGCAGTGAATTCAACTCACTTCACAACAAGCAGCAGTTTGGTGGATAGTGAACAAATCTTTATTAATACCCCCAGCTTAAGTTTACAGTCAAACTAAAACAAAAAGATACATCAACATTGTTACACAGTAAATTTTAAACAACCATATAGCTTTGTCTTTTACAAAGCTTACAAATAATGCAAAACACCATAAATGGGCTGACAAATAGCATCAGTGTTGCAATCTTACAACTCTTTCAGCAATGGTGGACCAACACATGTAGCTAGACAATGTAACGATACTCAGTGGCAAATATTCTCTATCCTCTGCGAAGATAAACTAATATTACTACTGAGGAATTGTGATGTTGCTTCCATCTACATGTACTGTATATCTGTATGTCTATATTATACTGCCCCCAGGTGACCACCACAAGGAACAGCACAATGTTCATTGAATTGAACCAAAAATGTGGCAAAAACTGTTTAATTGTGTAAAAAATATCTAATTGTGTATAAAATATTTAATCATATAAATGGAAGCAAAATATTTATGAGTCCTTATTTTTAATTAAAAAACGTATTCTAAAAACATGTTTTTTAGTGAGGCTGTATTCCATTGGGGAAAGATTATTTTGGATAAATCAACTTTATTTATAAAGCACTTTAAAACAGCCATAGCTGCATACAAAGTGCTATACATAGAGCATAACATACAGTAACAAAAACAGTGACAACAATAATTTACATAAAAACAGTAAAACACGATCAAGTCTGAACCTCTGCTTTGTCCTCAGTACCTCCAGTAGCATCTGATCCACTGACCTGAGGCACCGGCCAGGTACGTAGGGGTGGACGAGCTCAAGATTTGAAAACACATAAAACTATCCAAAAAAGAATTCTAAAATGTACAGAGAACCAATGTAGGGAAGCCAGAATTGGAGTTATGTGCTCCTCTCACAAGCACCAGTTAGAAGGTGAGCGGTAGGACTAACTGTAGATGCTTGAGGGAGGACTGCTGACTCCAAAATAAAGTGTGTTGCAGTTATCCAGCCGAGATGTAACAAAAGCCTGAATTATTGTTTTAAAATGCTATTGAGAAAGGAGTGGCTTTACCTTAGCTGCCTAAGATGAAAGAAGCTGGATTTAATGACAGCACTGATTTGCTGGTCCAATTTGAAATCACTGGCCAATCAAAAACCCAAGTTTCAGACTGTTGGTTTTAGCTCAGAAACCAGTGACCTGGGTCAACAGAATAGATGTATCAGGGCCACTGGGACCAAACATGTTGACTTTTGTTTTTTTTTTATTTTTATTTTTTTTTTTTACCAGGCTTTGATTTCGTCTTGACAGGACAATGGTGCTCTTCAGGAGAATGCAATCTTTTTGCTCAGCAGTTTATAGATCTGACTGCCACATAACAGTGGAAGGCAATCCCATATTTCTTAGAATGGAACCTAGGGGCAGCAAATACAGTGAAAAGAGCAGAGGCTTTAAAATAGAACCCTGTGGAACACCATTTGACAGAGGTACAGAGCAGGACACAGAGTAACCTCGGCTAACAAAAAAGTCCTGCCAGTCAAACACAAGCCCAATTCCAATAAATATGGGACCATGGAAATAAAAACAGACAGTGATGATGATAAAATCCCTCTATTCCTTGCAATTTTACTTTGAGGAACATTGTCCTTAAACTGTTTGATCATTTCTTTCATGCAGTTGTTGAAAAAGAGGTGAACCTCGCCCCATTTTTGCGTGTGAATTACTGAGCAATTCAGGGGAGTACACAACACTGCATGATGATAAGACAAGCCTCTACTTCATAATTAAGCCCTCTGAATACTTTAAATTTGCCTTTTCTCTCTATGCAGCGTGAATGTATCAAGTGAATTAATTCCATTCCCTCTGCTACTTTGGACCAAACTGAAAGGTGATTGCACTCCTTTGCCATAGTGATTACACAGTATGACTAAATATCGGAAGCACATCCTTGGATATGCTGCAATAATCCCGCTATTTCTGCAACATGAGCCAGAATTGCCATGTTGTATTAGTGCAGGAGAAATCCTGTTTGTATTTGTTCAGTGTCCTAATACAAGCATTGGACCAACCGAGCTTACATTTGTTTACTGAGGTGCTGCAGTAAAACTACTCTGATGGTTGAATCAGCGGGGAGACTTATGACAATGTCACAATCTTAGAATTTACATCACCAAGTTTTATTCAGTCACACATAACACTTAACGGGAACTGCTTCTGAAAAAATGAGCCACAGTGTGATGCTGAGACTCTTGTTCCCTCCACGATTTGTTTTCCCCCACTTTTGTTCTCTTCTCAACATTCATTCCCTGCATTAATACCTCCCTGTGGTACAATACATGTAAAATGACCATTCTGAAAAAAATAAATAAAAAGAATTGTGTACACCAAGAGTATTTTCTTTGACATGCTGAGTTCCAAGTTCTATCTTTGCCTCTAATTTATATGTACAAATATTTTAAATACATATCATTCCACGTCATGAAGTTTGTCATAACATTGTGGTAACTGTCATAAACCTGGCATCCATCCATCCATCTTCTGTCCTGCTAATCCTCATTAGGGGCACAGATGAACTGGAGCCGAGCCCAGCTGACTTTAGGGAAGAGGCAGGGTACACCAGAATTTGTACAAAGACCAAAAACGTGAGTGTTTCAGTTTGTTGGAGTGCAATTCATTACATCTTGAATTTTTTACGAGGTCAACTGTGATTTTGAATAATTCAAAGAAAATCTGACTGCTTTCTTTCCACCACATTGAAAGAATGCAACCAATAAATCCGTTCTGCCTGAAAACATTCATAACTTGTGTGGTGGAGCATGAGGGTGATGATTTGAGTTATGCGACGATAGAAAAATATTAATGGTTTTGATTTGGTTTTGGCGCACTTTGTGGTCTGTTTAGAGCAGAGGTGTCAAACATACGGCCCGCGGGCCGGAACCGCCCCCTGATGAGGTTCGATCAGGCCTGCGGGACAATTTAAAAGTGAAAAAATGCATAAAAGACAAGGAATGAATATTTTTAATAAAATGCATTTTGTGGATTATCCGCTTGGGGGCACACTGTTTTCTCTTTAGTTATTTTATTAAAAATATTATTATCCGCTTGGGGGCACACTGTTTTCTCTTTAGTTTGTAAAGCAGGCTTGTAAAACATACGGCCCGCGGGCCGGAACCGGCCCCCAAGGAGGTTCGATCAGGCCCACAGCATAATTTAAAAGTGAAAAAATGCATAAAAGACATGGAATGAGTATTTTTAATAAGGTGCAATTCATGGAGTATCTGCTAGGGGGACACACTGTTTTGATCAGAGTAGAAGACAACATTGTTTTGATCAGAGAAGAAGACAACCACAGTCTCAATCTGTCACTGAGACAGACCCAACACAGCAGACGCTATCAAGGACATGTGAAAACCCTATTCTTTACACATTTAATAGCACTCTCCTTAGTTTGTAAGGTGTAGGCAGGGATTAAATTTAGATTTTATATGCACATGTGTAAATGGTTTAAAAATTCCTTTCTTTATAAATCTCGTTTAATCGTCCTGAGAGTTGCCTGACACTGGACCCACATCAAAGAGAACACAGTGGCATTGCTTTTGACACTGCAACGGTAGCATGTCAAGAATCCCCCTGCATAGTGCCCCTTAGTTGCTCTTGCTGGCGGGTGACTAGTAGGGGGCCATGGCTGATATTGGTCCATATCTGTGGCACAAATGTAAATCCCATAGGCACTGAAACGAGACGTCTGGATTGGGGAATCTCCCCAATGGAGACTTTACTAGCACGCTTGTTAAAAAACACACTGACAACAAAATGAAGCCAAATAATCACTCTGGGCCTGCAGAAAGTATTTAAAATAGTGGATCAAACGTGAAAGTCGCTTTTAGTGTATGGTGGTTAATGTATTGGGTTTTCATTTTATGTACTGTACCAATTATTTGAAACAAGATATCTTTGCTTATCCATCGTCCTGGTGGCACCGTGCTGTCTGGAGACACCCCTACTAATAGCAGTCATTACGGTACAGTGCGACGACAAAAAAGCCAACTACCGTTGAAAAAAATTGTCTGATAGTCAATAATCGAAACACATCAGTGCGCGTGTTAACTTTCAGCAACAGCCCTGCAGACAGCATGTTTATCACTTTCAGTGTCTTTAGTGGTTAGTGAATACGTTGAAGTGACATCTCAGTGATGAGCACTGATCAATAGAGTTCTCTGATAATACCCCACAGAGACAAAGACAAAGCAGCTTGATTTGCATACTAAGTGATAAAGACGAATGCAAAGACAGCAGAAGCCTGCGTACACCTTCAAGTCATTTGCATTGAACAGGTTTTGTTTTGCTTTCCAATTGAATTGAGGAGACAGTTGCTCGGTCTGTATTTGGCAGGTGAGCGGTTGGCGGTTTGAATCCCTATTCAAATTCACCCGCACAATCTATCCATCGAACCCTCCGACTTCAGAACCATGTGCATACATCTGTTTCCTCCCTTTTTAAGCCATTAGTTTTGTTCTTGTTTTCGAACTAATATGTAATGTAAAGAAGGAATGTGATCCATCCATCCCTTTTCTGATCCGCTTATCCTCACAAGGGTCGCGGGGCGTGCTGGTGCCTCTCCCAACTGTCTTCGGGCAGTGGGCTGGGGGGAACTCTGCCAGCCAATCGCAGGGCACACAGAGACGACCAACCATCCTCGCTCACACTCACACCTAGGGACAACTTAGAGTGTTCCATCAACCTGCCACGCATGTTTTTGGAATGTGGGAGGAAACCGGAGTACCCGGAAAAAACCCACGCAGGCACAAGAGAACATGCTAACTCCACACAGGAAGGCCAGAGCCGCAATTGAACCCTGCACCTCTGCACCATGAGTCCGGCGCGCTAACCAGTCGACTACTGGGCCGCCAGGAAAGTGATGAATAATGAAATTATTTTTGTAGCACCATCCCGCACCAATCCAAGAGACCTCCCCCTACCCCTTGCCTCCACTATTTTCCCCTCAACCCATCTCACATCCCCCACCTAACTAATAGATTCATCTACGTGATATAGGTACTCATCATTGTTTAGAATTGTGAAGTCATGGTTGATAATTGTTTTTCATGAATCTGTCACACATGTCAACAAATGTCCTTGTAATAGACATAAAGACAGAAAATAAACAATGAAGCTTGTATAATCAGACACAATATTACAAGCATGGGTTCCAGAATATACTCTTCAGTCTAGTTTTGCTCACCTATTGTCTAGTTTTACACTCAACTGTGCAGAGGTATGATGAAGAGGTTTTTAAAAAAATAAAAAATTGAAATTAAATCAGTTCGTAACATTTCCTAAATGAGGCCTGACATTCCTGGGGCTCTGACAGTGGGGTGCTGCTTTGGAAAAACTTTCACAGGAGACTCAAGAGTCCCTTGGTGATTGTGCTCTAAGGCCTGTTGTTTACTGTTTGTATTTGTATTTGAGAGCGAGCGAGGGGAAAGAGAGAAAGTAACAGATCGAGAAAGAGAAAACCAAAGTAGTAAATGCCATGCAAAAACGATGGAAAGAAACCCAAACTCAGGATGTGAAATCCTACAGAGCCTTCCTTAAAAATGAGAAACAAAGCCATGTGCTTTATTCCAGTTTCTTCTTTCTCCGTGAGTTCCTCTGAATTGATTTATTTATTGAGCCATCTGTGTCGAAATGTTTTGTCTCTGTTCTGCAGTACAACTTCTGATGCCCTTATTCCAACTGTGCTGGATTCAAAACTATCAGAATAATTTGGGTTCAGTTATGACAAGCGTCTGTCCTTTCCATATGAGTTTGTGTGTGGATGTGTGTGTGTGTGTGTGTGTGTGTGTGTGTGTGTGTGTGTGTGTGTGTGTGTGTGTGTGTGTGTGTGTGTGTGCGTGTCTACATGAGTACATGTGTAAGCATGACGAAAGAACAAGGCAGATTTTGCAAGGCGAGGTGGAGAGAGGGCCTGCCTGAGAAACCTGTCTGTTGTGTGGTGGGGGAAGTGATAGCTTACAGCCTGGCGGTCTTTTATTTGACAATATATCCGTCCTCTCTATAAAAGTTAACGACATTTTCTCTTTGTAGTCAACTTTTTTTTTTTTGAACTGTCAAAGAAAGTGAAAGTTTTCCTCTTTGTGGGTCGGAAGGAAATGGAAGAGCAGAGCTGCAGCTTCAGTTTGAGAAGGTAACAAGGGCAAAATGCCTTTGAAGGAGGCCGTTCCGTACCGTAGACCGACAGGGAGCAATGTTCATGCACCTGCACTCGTTTGTCAAAAGTTGTTTCTCTCCCTTCAAACTTTTACCTGATAATTTAGGAGCCTCATATCTATATTAAGACGAGTGAACTTTTCTGAGATGAGTTTAAAATATGTTACCCCGAATGCCTAAACACAGATGACAAACTGTCCCAACAGGCGTCATCACACACCTGCCACATTTTAAAGGTTATTTATTGTTTTTACATTGATATTGCTTTTAGGCAAAAGACTGAAAGTTGTGATTTTTGAAATGTTCAAAATTCCCTCCACATTGTCTAGAGCACATACAGTATCTCACTGAGCGATGGATGCTTGCGAAGGTAGTGAACGTTTTTCAACTTTTCTGATGAATGTTGGCAAGAATCATGGGGTGGCCTCTTTTGTGAGCAACATTCACATTCACCATATCCAATATGGATTTAGACAACATGGAAATTAATGGTGTAACTGGTAACATTTAACAAAAAACAAAAAGTTAATTACTTACAGGTTAGTGCAGGGCGGCCCTAAATTGGAAAGTTAACAAGAAGCTGTAGCGTCCATTGACAAAAAAAGACATTGGCTGACCTCTCCTGCCCCATGTAAATCCGCTTCAATTCCAAGCGCCGACTCTCTGATCCAAATACGCATCTGTGCACCGCACCAATGCTCCTCTTTCCTCATCCTCGGCTCCACAAGCCATCCATCCAGTCGCACCAGCGCAGTCTGTCCAACAGCGCCGTCATCTCCGCTGAAAAATCGGGGCTGTGAAAAATGCTGCCCATTGCAGGCACAAAAAACACAAGCGCCACGGGGCTGTCCAGCACTGGCAGTCAAATGGCGCCGACATTCCTCCCAATCAAAATCAGTGCTGGTACACTCGTGCTGCCGACAAGGCCCAACCATCATGGCCAAAAAAAAAACGCTGAAAACAATCCACATCGTGTCCACACGATGTAACAACGAACACCATGTGACAAAACAAAAGACAAAAACAACAACAAAAAAACCCAACAAAAAAAAGAAAGGCTGCCAACTACGGCACCATCTTCGGCAGGACGAGGATGATTGTTGTCAAGTGCGGCTCATGAGGGAACACCCACTCTCCAGCTGAAGACTGAAAAAATAAAGCAAACAGAACACGATCAGGTCATATTTGTTATGATTTGACACTCCCACCAACATGCTTGACCGAAGAAAGACACATTCGCCTTTGTATGCCTCACCTCATTGCCGCCGTGCATGCTTGACATTTTCTGAATCAAATCATTTTTCTTGGTTTCATCAGTCCACTGGACAAAGTTGCATAACTGCATGTCTTCAGTCCGCTTGATGTCAGCAAACTCTTTGCAAGCTTTACTGTGCACAGAGGTGAACTTCCAGTGACCAGTACAGTATAATAGAGTGAGAGAGCGATAACACCAAATTTAATACACCTGCTCCCAATTCACATCTGAGACCTTGTAACACGAACAAGTGACATGGCTCCAGGGAGGGAAAATAGCTAATTGGGCCCATTTTTGACATTTTCCCTTTGGGTTGCACTCACTTTGGTTGCCAATGTTATCACCATTAATTGCTGTGTCTTGGGTTATTTTTAGGGAACATTAAATTGACACCGCGATGCAAGCTGCATGCAGACCATTTTTATTGTAGTAAAGTGTTATTTCTTCACTGTCGATAAAATGTTTCCAAAAATATGAGGGCTGTGCTGTACTCAGTTTCGAAAGAAAGTGTACTTAGGGACAGCCACATTCTTCTTAATTAATTAGTTGCTAGTATATATTACTGTACATTGTAATTTCCAGACTGTAAGCCGCTAGTTTGTTCCCCAAACTTTAAATGTGATGCGGTTTATTTATGAATTTTAAAATAGATTTACCCATAGCCTCGTCATAGCTGACCCATGAAATTACCGAACACGTCACAGTGGACCAATAAAACTGTCCGAGTGTGCCCTCATACTGAATATTCATCAGCTATTTGCAGTTAGAGCGCACACACGTGAGGGCACAGCGGGCTGCTTGATCAGAGAAATGATGACGTCTACACACTGTAAAATATAACACATTGATTTTACTCCAAAAAAAATATTCAAAGTTGTTGCCTCACTCAATTTAGATTTCACTTTGTGAATGTGCAGAGCTTAAATAAATACACTATATTAATTTACGGCGGCCCGGTGGTCGACTGGTTAGCACATCTGCCTCACAGTGAAGAGGTTTAGGGTTCGATTTCGGCTCCGCCCTTCCTGTGCAGAGTTTGCATGTTCTCCCCGTGCCTGCGTTGGTTTTCTCTGGGTGCTCCAGTTTCCTCCAAAAAACTTGCATTACGCATGAATGCAACACTCTACATCGTCCCTAGGTGTGAGTGTAAGCGCGGATGGTTATTCGTCTATGTATGCCCTGTGATTGTCTGGCAACCAGTTCAGAGTGTACCCCGCATATTGCCCAAGACCCTCGTGAGGAAAAAGCGGATTCAAAAATGGATGGATGGATAAAATGTGTTACGAGGACACGTGTCATCACTACTGTATCCACACGGCCAGTATGTCCCAGCTTTTTAATGTAAGCGCACATCCACAGAGCTTTTCTGTAGAATTAATGAATCATGCATTAATTCCTCCAGGCCATGTAGATCGTGGATTATCTGTGCATTGATAAATCCCAGACTTTGTGTGCGAATGTTGGTATGTGCGTGTTACGCACACTTCTGTGCAAACACATGCTTGATAAATGAGAAGCAGCCAGTTGCTAAAGCACAGCAGTAGCATGAAATAGATATCGGACTACAGATACAGTTTTTCCTTGACATCACGCACCGCCATGTTGGAGGTTGATGCATTGTTTTGTTCAAGCGCTTATTGTCAGAGTTTGTGGAGTGTTCAAATTGTTAATTTGAATACCCAGTACAACTGAGGGTGGCAACGGAGTGATCTGTAGTCTGAGCGTAAGAAGATTCAGGATGTATTCAGGGTAAATCTCTGTGAGACAAAAAGGTTAGCCACCTAACAACTCCACATAGAGCGTAGACCGTAGGTCTCAAACTCCGGTCCTCGAGTGCCGCTTTCCTGCAAATAATCGGGATTGTTGCCAGGCTGCGGTCCGGTGTTCCAGTGGTTAGCGTGTCGACCTCACAGTGCAGAGGTACCGGGTTCAATTTCGGCTCCGGCCTCCCGTGTGGAGTTTGCATGTCCTCCCCGGGCTTGCGTGGGTTTTCTCCAAGTACTCCGGTTTCCCCCACATTACAAAAACATGCATGGCAGGCTGATTGAACACTCTAAATTGTCCCGAGGTGTGAGTATGCATGTGGATGGTTGTTCGTCTAAGTGTGCCTTGTGATTGGCTGGCAACCAGTTCGGGGTGTCCCTCGCCTGCTGCCCGAAGACAGCTGGGATAGGCTCCAGCACCCTTGTAAGGATAAACGGATCAGAAAATGGAAGGATGGATGGATGTTACTAGGCTGCTGCTGCAAGCTGATGAGCTGATCATTCGAGTCAGGTGTGTTGGAGGAGGGAAATATATAAAATATTCAGGAAAGCGGCCCTCAGGAGCGGAGTTTGAGAGGCCTGCCGTAGATAATCGGGCGATAGGTTGGCATCCCAGGGCGCTTAAAGAAGGAGCAGCAGTAATTAGGAAGATGAGCCTCAGGTGCTGACAACTCCAACACACACACACACACACACACACACACACGCACACACACGCACACACACACACACACACACACACACACACACACACACACACACACACACCCCTCAGAGTGCTAAAGTAGCACACTTGACAGCAGCTAGCTCATGGTATATTTGAATGGAAGATTTCCAAAATGGCAGACAAATACTGGTCATGTGTTGAAAAGCGTAGCCTATCCCAGCTGGCTACTCTTTGGACTGTTGACGAGCCAGTCGCAAAAAGAAAAGGCATCTGTTTCATAAATTAAGCTTAAAATACGCCTCCACACTCGAATTATATTGAAACTTAAACACTTTTAAGTACAGAAAATATCATTGATATGTTCAACAGAAAAATCCATATTGCTGTAGATAAATGATTCCGTTCCTTATTTTTGTTTTTTTGTTTTTATTTTGTTTACTGCCATGACTCGCATCCAAATCGTGCCATTTGTGAGCATAAATTTTGGAATGTTGTCACTTCTGCACACTTAACTGTATATCAAGCCCCATTTGTGGAAATATGCACCCCACAGTCCAGAACAAAGCGGCAACACTGTAAACTGTAAAATAAATCTCATGTCAAAAACCTGCTCGGACATAGTTCCGTCTCAGTAAATTTTCAAACTTGGGCCAAGGTCCAACACAAATGTTTCGTTTATAAATGACGGTCACTTTGTGCTGTTGCAGCCTTCAATGTCTCTGGAGTATTTGTTATCTTTGTTTGACCAACCAGGATAAATCTGTTGTTAATCCACCCCCATTGACAGCTTTATGATGGCTTTTCACTCATTTGCATAAGTAATCAGCTCATTGGTTTAGAACTTGTTCAGACTTCCGATGGCAGCAACTAATTGGAAACGGGAAGGCCATAAATAGTGCTATTGGAGGTGGCGTTCTCAACTTTTTGGGGAGTGCTTGACTTGTTTTGTTTTTCTGGAAGCCTATTGAAATACGAGCAGGTTTATTGCCTTGGCCGAGCTGCTAATAGCAGAGATGTTTTCTGAAGTCTCATCAGATAAAATCTGCGACTGCGCCATAAATGCTGACTTCAACTCTCTTTTCCTAGTTGCTAAAGGGAAAAAAAACTGACAGGAAGTGAGAGTGACAAAAGCCCACTGTGTTTTCAACACACATCTGTGCCCAAATGAATAGACGGCAAAAAGAGAAAAATAATCTCTTTGTCCGTATACATAACAATTTGTGCTCATCATTACTTCCTGCTCCACGCTCACCCATAAACACTGCAGGTCACAGTAAATTCATTTGAGACACACTCACACACACACACACACACACACACTACCTTGTGGCTCCACATGTGTCAGGGAACACAACCCTGTAAGACACCTGCTGGTTAACAAATGGGAATTTTAATCAAGCGTGCACAGTGGAGGATATACCATTCCCCTTCCTGGAGCGACAGAATGCCATTTTAGCCACACTCCTCCGAAATGGACCAATGATTTCTCTAGAAATAGAAACAAATACAACCGCAAACTTAACCCGTTTTGTTATCCTGCGCTCTCCTTGTGTCCTAGATGTGAAACCAAGAAAATGTGGGAATAAAACCTCATTTGACCTCATTTCCTCAAGATTTCCCTTATTTCCTTTATTTGTGAGCTGTGTATCTTCTTACTGCTGTTTATCTGCCTTCTTAAACAATTGGACAATCTTTAAGATTTCCGATGCAAACTGTTAAACTATTAGAGATTAAAACAGTCATGAAGAAATATCACCGGTGATTTCGAAAGTAGCATTGTGTAAATGTGTAGCTCTAAATTGGTAATAATAATAATGTGTACAATTGTTTTGTTTTTATTTTTTTTCATTTGTCCCACTGTCAACGTATTCTATTGCCGCCGTACATTATGCTGTATGCTGCTTGGAATACTTCTGTTGATTGGGCAGCCAACAGAGGATTGTGCTCATCGCTATCCATATGCCACGGGAGAATTATGAATACAAAACAGACTAGAGACAGGACAAGCACTTTGAGAAAAAAAGAGAAATACCATTTCATAAAAGTTACAAGCAAGCATACTGTCATCTTCTGTCTGTTTGTTTGTGTTTCAGCTCCAGCTGGAGTGAAGGGCGTTTCCCTCCAGCAGGCACACTTGTTCCGCGTTTCCCCATCAAGCCTTGCCAAGTATTTAAGGACTGCCAAGCTGCCTTGTCTCTTTTTGGATTTTTTGACCTTTGGCTTCGCGTTATTGGCTTCTTGGCATTTTGTTTGTTTATTCTTGGTGTTCCCCGGTATCTTGCCTTTTGCAAGCGCTTTTGTTTATGCGTTGTTTCTCCTGGCTCCTTGTGGCCAGCGATTTCTGTTTGTCGGTGCCCTTCTCTGTAAATAAATATTTTGTTATCGCACTTTGTCAGAGCCTACATTTCTGGAATCCCAAAAAATGATTCGGTTCGGTTCAGGACCTGACACATGCAAGGAGACATTTTGAATACAGCTGGATGGCGGCTGCAAAGAAATGCTTGAATATTTTGGTGAACTGCAAACATAAATAGAAAGTCATTTTTTCCCTTTGACACAGCTGGCCTCCACCAAAGCTTGCATGTTATGTCTGTTTTGTAATACTATAATAATAAAGAAGAGAGGAATGAGACAGGAGTGAGGCAACCTTTATTGCCCTCACAATGGAGCGGAGTTAATAAGATTTTACAATTGACAGAATAGAATACTTAAATTTTTTTAAGGGCAAATAAATATTTTGTTAAAAATAGGCTATATACAGTATACTCAAGATGTTATTCTTGATGACCCCTGACATTTTTTGGATGACAGTGTGTGTGTGGAGAGGAGAGGGGGCGGGGGTCAGAATGCGCACAACCCCAACAAGCAGAACAATGGAACACTCAACCATTAGATGACAATTAACGAGTACCTTGGCTCAATAAAAGTAGGGCAACACTGATCCACTCTTGGCAATCTGGTGACTCTATGTTACAAAAATGCACCAGAAGTGCTTACTCCTCCTCATAACATGATCAATATTTTTAATTACCCCCATGACCATGAGATGTTAAGCATGCATTGGTTGCTTTAGAGGCTCTGGAAAAATTGTTGTTGTCGTTGTCGGCATCATTGGCACAGCTTTATACTGGTTCAGATCCCACCTTCATGACAACTAAATCATGCGGTTGCTCCCATTCGGTGCCCCAGGGACAGTTTTTTTCTTAATATATTCAACAGGCGGCCTCCCTTGAGAAAAAAAAAAGTTGTTCTCAGGTCACTTCATACTTGCTGATATACATGGTTCCACTTAGACAGATTGTTCTTCATTGTTATAATGTAGCCTTCATCTTGTTTGTCAAATCAAAGTTCCGCAATGTGGCGACTACCTAAAATAGAATTTTCTTTGCATTTCATTTATGATTAAATGTCAGGATGGGCTCACCAAATTATTTGAGCAAGTTACAAACTTGTTAATGTTAGTTTTCAGTTCCTTTCACTGAATCCGTTCAGCAAACAGAACTCTGAAAAATACGTACACAAACACACCCTTTTATGTTCACCAAACTCAGAGTTTATTTGTGTTGGAATTGCTTTCTGTCGGCAATATTCAAAAATGTCGAGTTTACTCAAAAACATGTCAGGTTCCGGTGTGAACCAGTAAGAATGGAATCCCGCAAACTTCAACGAGGACAAGTGAAAAAAGAGATTAATTTTAGAAAAATATATACCACAATGAACTGGAAAAGTCACTGACAACAAAGCACCAGGATAAAACGAAATAAACACAAAGTGCTTGCAAACAGCGAGGAGAATAGAGAACACAAAATCACTTGCAACAAAGGAACAAGGAAGTCCAATTCCGCAAAACTATAAACGAGCACGAATAATGAAATATAATCAAGACGCATAGTTGAAAATAAAGCAAGAAAACGAGAGGACATGAACAAGAATGTCTACAGAGTCGAACACTTGGCACTTGGATAGCGAGCAAGGTTGGATAATCTGACATGAGACTGCCGGAGTCCAAGTCCTTCTCAAGTCCTTTGACGCTGGAGGTAATTGCCCGTCACTCGCGCAGGAAACTGCAACAACAAAACAGAAATCAAAACCATGACACATTCCAATCAAAACAGTTTTCTTGGGCAAATAACTGACTATTTATTGCTTCAACCAAGTCTCGCTGAAATTCCGTGCATTCAAACTTGCATCAAGTCCAGGGGCGCTGACAGCAGCCGTGTAGTAAATGTCGGCAAATGTCTCAGCTTGCTTCAACGTCCACGACGCTGAGACCGCGTTCAGTTTTCTCCTTCTGTTTTTTTTTTTTCCTCAGTAGCAATTAGCCGATACATGCATCAGCACCACCTTCTGCCTCCGAGGGTGAGTGAGTTCGGTGGGTGAATGAGAAATTAATTTTGGAAAAAAAAAAAAAAAAAAACACGCGGCTGTTATTTTCATTAAAAAAAAGTCTTTATTTATTGAATCTTTATTTAACCAAGTCAGGAAATTGAGAACAGTTTTATGGCTGCAGACAGAGTAAATATTTGTAAATATTACCCTTTTTGAAACAATAGAAACAAGGCTTTATCATTAAATCCATCCATCCATCCATCTTCCGATCCGCTTATTCTCACAAGGGTCGCGGGCGGTGCTGGAGCCTATCCCAGCCTCCTTCGGGCAGTAGGCGGGGACACTCTGAACCGGTTGCCAGCCAATCGCAGGGCACACGGAGACGAACACCCGTCCGCACTCACACTCATACCAAGGGACAATTTAGAGCAGGGGTGTCAAACATACGGCCCGCAGGCCGGATCCGGCCCGCAAAGGAGTATAATCCGGCTCGCGAGGTGATTATGTAAAGCAGGGGTGTCAAACATACGGCACGCAAGGAGGTTCAATCAGGCCCGCAGGATAATTTAAAAGTGAAAAAAATGCATAAAACAGAATTAATATTTTTAATAAGGTGCAATTCATTGAGTATCCGCAAGGGGACACTGTTTTGATCAGAGAAGAAGACAACAGCAGCCTCAGTCCGTCACTGAGACAGACCCATGACAGCAGACGCTATCAATAGCACTCTCACATTTACACATTTAATAGCACTCTCCTTAGTTTCAAAGGTGTCGGCAAGGATTGCATTTAGATTTTATATGCACGTGTAAATGGTTTAAAACTTCCTTTCTTTATAAATCTCGTTTAATCTTAAAGTGCATTACTATATTTTTCAATACCAATTACTTGTTAAAGTTTGTACAATCAGTGGGATCAGTTGCAATGCATATTTGTGAATGATAAAAGTAAATTGCACATTTGTCGAAGGAAATGTAAGGTACTTCCTGAAATGTTTTGTAAAAGATATGTTCATTAAATTTCAACATTTTCCTCATGTTCTTGTGCTTCTTTATACCAAAACAAAGGAAAGACATATTGTTTTTGTTATTTATAGCAAAGTATGGTATCATTTTAATGGTCCGGCCCACTTGACATCTACCGAGGCCGTATTTGGCCCACCATGTGAAATGAGTTTGACACCCCTGATTTAGAGTGTTCAATCAGCCTGCCATGCATGTTTTTTTGGAATGTGGGAGGAAACCGGAGTACCCGGAGAAAACCCACGCGGGCCCGGGTAGACCATGCAAACGGCATACAGGGAGGCCGGAGCTGGAATTGTGAGTTCGACGCGCTAACCACTGGACCACCAGGCCCACATTTATCTTTAAATGACTTAGTATTCTTAAGTTAGACTTAATTGATGTTTTTATACAGAGGTTAGTAGTACTTTTTGTAAAGCTTTGAATAGTGTGTGCTTAATTTATTTAATTATTTTGAACATTCGGGCAAATAGCCTAATTAATGAACAGTCACAGTGTTTAATTGGTCTGATTTGGTGTGAAGTCTAATGGCTTTCAAATTGCAGATATCTGTGGAGCACAGACGCATAGTGCTTCTTAAATTGTTCAAACAAACCAATTTGAACGGAATAAATGTTCTTTATCTGGAATGGCAATTTTCTCCTCTCTCACTAGTTCATGATAAGTGGGGTTTCACGTCATTGTGTTGGCGGAACGCCACTTGAAGCCAGACTCAGAGGAGGGATAACAATAAACTGTCTGAGGCAGATGTGTGTTTATCGAGTTCATTTCTGCGGTTGGAATATAATTTCTCTCTTTTCGTACATGTGAGTATATGTGTGTGTGTGTGTGTGTGTGTGTGTGTGTGTGTGTGTGTGTGTGTGTGTGTGTGTGTGTGTGTGTGTGTGTGTGTGTGTGTGTGTGTGTGTGTTTTTCTCATTGATGCACACAGCCCAACGAACTTCAGGTTCGGCCGCTGGCATTGTCGTTACGAGCTCTGCCTTTTTGATACATCGCTGTGTCCACTGAAGGAAGTGTCTCTCCTGATTGATATCCTCTTGTGTACATCTGGACTGTAGTGCTGGATATCGAGCAATCGAGTGATTGTGGAACATTTCTCACTCTGGTGACAGCAGGAGATCTAGCTGATTCTCTTGGATATGCTATAGACATGCAGGACCTTATTTTCATGCCCAGTGCAAGTCAAGTGCACAGCATCGTCTAACTGTGTGCATGAGTGTAGTTTTCTTTCTTTTGGTATTTAGCTAGACCGACACAGGTAGAAGGGAGGGTTGGCGCTGTTGTGAGAGGGTAAGGAACCAACCTGTGTGCCATTAAGTGGAAGTGGCTCCCCTCATTTCCTTTCAATTCAGGGCCAATAGAGGCCCACGGTCTACATGGAATGTAGATGCAGGAGATTTGGCACGCAAAGTACATTTAAAAGGAACTCTAAAAAGATCGCCACTCATGGATGTTGTAAAGTTGGCCGCTGAGTGGGCACTTGGAGTCAGCCGTCATCACGATCATGCGTCCGTGACTGACATGCTCAATGAACCACCCACACATAATTGTGCCACGGTCAGGGTGGTATCATAAATAATGTGTTCAATGAATTGATTTCTACAATGACTCAGAGGAACCGTCCCACACTGTTGTCACATTTATGAATAAAATATGATGACATCCAGCACACACATGCATGCACCAACGACCCACCCACCCATACTTGTGCCATGGTCCGGGGTGCTTTCAAAATATTTTAATGATAATAATATTAATAATAGGCGGCCTGGTAGTCCAGTGGTTAGCACGTCGACTTCACAGTGCAGAGGTACCGGGTTCAATTCCAACTCCATCCTCCCTGTGTGGAGTTTGCATGTTCTCCGCGGGCCTGCGTGGGTTTTCTCCGGGTGCTCCGGTTTCCTCCCACATTCCAAAAAACATGCATGGCAGGCTGAGTGAACTCTCCAAATTGTTTCTAGGTGTGAGTGTGGGCGTGGATGGTTGTTCGTCTCTGTGTGCCCTGCGATTGGCTGGCAACCGATTTAGGGTGTCCCCCCGCCTACTGCCCAAAGACAGCTGGGATAGGCTCCAGCACTCCCCGCGACCTTAGTGAGGATAATGCGGTTTGGAAAATGAATTAATAATATTAATAATAATAATAATAATAATAATATTTATCATCATAATGTGTTCAATTAATCGATTTCTACAATGATTCATAGGGCCTTTGCCTCGCTGTTGTCATATTTATGAATGAAATACAATGACATCCAGCACACACGTCCACTGAGCTCAGAATCTGTATGCCTGCATCTCGATCAAATCCAACAAAATCACGCTACACCACCTGCACCAAAACTTAGACCTACTTTGCGCTGGCATAAATTGTAGTCTACTCTCTGGCACCAAATTCTCAGGTGCGCCGGGGGCGTGTAATGAAAAATGCCCTTGGTCCACCCGAACACCCAGCAAGGCACGACATAGACTGCTAAATTCCTAAACATGGAAAATGAGACTGCGCCAGTTTTTATGCCAAGTGTGCATAAGGTAGTCCACCAAAATAAAGCCCCCATTTCAAAGTGGCAATCTGTATTTTGAATAATGTTGCTGGGTGCAAATTGGTGTGGAAGAGTTATATTTTGAGATGAAGGGAGTTATCCTGACCCTACTCCTGGTGATGAGGCTTGATCCTCTGACTGCGATGATCCAGATGATCCACCTTATAATCTGCGTAGCAACTGAAAGATGAACATTTTGTCTGGCGCGGGCATCATAAGCAAGCATAAATGGGATTTTCTCACAGAAGTAAACCGTGTGCATCACCGCTCAAGACGGTGCAATCCTTTCAGAAACAAAGAGGCCTTGCTTTTTAGCTTGGCCTCCCATCCCTTTGCTGTGTCACTGTGGATTCCGTTATGTGCCACAACTTGAAATCTCTCAGTGAATTCTTTATGTCCAAATTTCTGAAATTGGACCTACTGCTTCTATCCTATCAGGATTTGCTTTACCACCTTTCTTCTGAGAAACATGTCATCTTGATTTCAATGCACTTTCATAGTGTGCCACCTTCACCAGCTTAAATCAGCTCAATGAGGGGCTGCCAATGGCAGGAAATCTTTCGACAGATGCTGAGCTCATTTGGCTGTGTGTGTAGTGAACATCCCAGCGAGTGTGGCCTTTTCAAGATATCGCAACAGCTTCAATAAAACAACCTGCTTTGAATTTCATGGACTGGAGCTGCATCAATCAGCAGTGGTTTATTCTGAGCATGCATTAGTGTTGATTCAGCTGGCAGTCAATACAGCGTCCACTTCTTCAGGTTCATGGACTCGGTGAAAAGATCTGAGGGACACTTTGAGGATTGACAACAAGGTTCATGTTTTGGTTATTGCTGTCTTAATTTGCAGATGTTCACTGCGCTTTTCTTTCGAATGTCCTTGGCTGCTTTATCAAAACTATAGAATGTTGAACCTCTCATATGCCTTGGATCTGTCAAGACTGTCAAGATGCACTTTTGTTTTATATACGGAGTTGGTACGTGAGGTCAGAGGAGGCAGGGTAGGCAGTGCCTCACCTGCACCATTAAGAATTTGAGCAGGTATTCCAGTTAGAGGGGGCCAATGACTTGAAGGCTTCCCTGCCTATTTCTTTAGTAACAAAGGGGACTATAAAGAAAAACTACTCAGAATTTTGTAATGTTTAATTGGATAACTGTGGAACAAAATATTGTTCCAAACAGTAAGGGAACTCAAAATGAATGCATTTAGAAAGAAACGTAATCCAGTGAAAATGTCGTCGGTGTTCAAAAGAAAGCAACCCCAGTGTATCATACAATACACAATGGTGTGTAAAAAAAGAACACCCGAATATAAACCTACATGTTTTATTCTAGACCACGTGACTTCCCCTTTAAAAGGATGGAAATGCACTTGTCAACGTCAGCATGGATAATTTTATGTGACATGATGTTGCCGTAAATACCCAGCAAGCCGCAATAAGTGAATCATATCAATGTTCTATTTTGAAGATCCAATTTATCTTACCCAGAACATGAGTGCAGGTCCATATTATGTTTGAAACTGAACACGTTAAAAACATCATGCATATATATATATATATATATATATATATATACACAATATGTGGAGTGAATTTGAATTTGAATAAATCCAAATTTAAGTTGATTCAACACATCACTGTGAGCCCATTGGTGTCACATTGCGTCGATTTTGCTTTGCTCCCCTAAACATGATATTCTCCAAGTCCATCCATCCACCCACCTTCCATACCACACGCAGGTCACAGGTATGCTGGAGTCTCTCCCAGGTGACTTTGGGCAAGAGGATGGGCACATCCTGAATTGATCATCAGTACTTCACAGCGCCTACAGACAGACAATAATTCACATTCACATTCGCACAATCTAATTTATTTCAAAACATCACTGCAACGATTCTAAATCAAACACTTTCGCAATGAAAGACAACAGAGATGGTAAGCCAGGATACCCTCTGTTGAGGCCAACATCAGTGAAATCTGACGTCACAAACATACTTTTTCGTGGATGAATGGACATACATTCCCAGAGGCACACTCCAGCTTCTTGGACAAAGTCTCATGTGAGGAGTAGAATTATCAAGGCATGAATTGTTTATAAGCAAAAGTTGTCTTGTTACACCACATTTTGCAACTATTTATGCAACAAAATTTTTTTTGCTGTTGTTCTCTTCTTACTTCACTATGAACATTGAAATCACCCAGAAAATGTATAACTAATATTCCACTTTTTGTTGGAGAAGATATGTTACAATTGGTATAATTTACCCATGTGACAACAAGTCACATGGGTAAGTTGACTAATGGGTTTTTCGACCTCTGCATGATGTAGATAGCACTTGATGCACTTCCTCTGGAAAGCTAGGGGGCAAACACCAGGTGGATAATGTTTTTGAGTCTCTCTCCCTCCTGGGCCACCTGTCAGTGAGAGTATCCTGAGTCACTGCACTTTGTCACACACACTTACAAGAAGGTAGGGTTGGAGAGGTGCTGATAGAGAGATGTGGATGCATTGACAATGGAGTGATTAGGCCATGTGGCGACGACCAGAAAAGGCCGAGACATCGGAGCGGAGCGGCTGCAAAAAGAGATACGGGAAGAAAGATGGAACACATAGAAATGGTGACTGGGGATCTCTGGAAAAGAATGAGCTCTCTATTAAGGGATTAATGAGGAGAGGAGGAAGGCGCTCGAGAAGGGAGATAAGGGTTAAGAAAAACAAGTTGAGAGGAGGAACAATTTGAGCAATAAGAACAGAAGGTTATGTGACTTTGACATGTCGAGCAAACTGAAGTTGATTTAATTTCCCAGCTTTCCACGGAAGGCAGGGTAAAAGCCCTGCCATACACTCAGACTAAAATGCTCGACTAAAAGGTGACTAAATGAGAACGGAATGAAGTTGGCTAAATGCGAAAAACTCATAAGCATGATTGATAATGGACTAAAACTGAGACAAAATTCAAAAATGGCTGACAAATACTACACATCATACTCAAGTGGAGATCTTCTGGCAGTTTCTTTGACTTTGCACATTCCAATCTCTTGCACAGAGTCCTGTAAGTCTGTTTATGCTCCCACCTTGTAGACTGCGCACCTCTCCTGTACTGAATTTAAAGGGAATGAAGGGAACCATTTGAATTGGCCAGGAAAGAAACTAGGAAGGGGTGCTCCCTCCCACATTGGCGCAAACACCCCTTTGAAGCTGCAAGTCCACGAAAATACCAAAAGAAAGAAAATTGTTCCCATGCTCATAGTAAGACTGTACTTTGCGCTAGACTTGTGCTAGGCATCAAAATACGGCTCTTGGTGTGAGGTGAAGAGTTGCCACATAATTGTTTTGGGCCATCGTCAGTTTCATGCTTATCGCTCAGTTTGCACACGGACAACCATTCACAGCTAAGGGCTATTTAGAGTCTAGTGCACATCTTTTTGGAATGTGTGATGAAACTACAGAGAGTACCTGGAGAAAGAAAAATACATGCAAACATGAGAGGAACATGACACACAGAAAGATATGGCAGATTCACGTGTTTTCTGAGTCGAGTCATGTGACAGTCGGAAGCTGAGCCATGTTTGGTTGCTACCTAAGCCCTGAGCAACTGTGATCATTGTCGACAGTAAGGAACCTGAGATGGTTTAAAACGGGTGTATTTTGCTGAGTAATTCATACTCCACAAAGGAACCATGAATCAAAATACCGTGCTCAGACATTTTTTGACCTGACTTTCCCTTTCATTAGTCAAAGAAAATGTTTCTGTAGCCTTCTGAGTTCATTTTGCTTCTGTCGTCCGTCCATAAAACTCAGCTCCAAATGTTTTTATGCTCGTCTGTGTAAGCTGCACCTTGTATCTATAGCTGAAGATAAAAGTTTAAATGTCGATCTCTTGTCTCATATTCACCTTTTGCAATCAAACTGCCCAACTGCAATAATAAAGGAATATACGTCACCGTTCCCATAACTTACTTGTGGAGGGAAAACGTATTCGGGTAAAATAAAATGCAGACATTTGCCAATAAACCATCATCAAAAACAAAATACAACAAAAATATAGATTTCTGGGATCAGTGCCCTAGAGCCACAAAACAAAGCACTGACTCTTATATCTCCTCACAGTGGAAAGAGAATCCTACTCGAATTTCTCCTCGGAGATCAGTGAAGTGTAATAAATATATGGATACCGCTGTTTTACTCTCACTCATAAATCTCTGCAAAGCACTAAAAATATGTACTGCGTTCTGCAGCAGCAAAACAACTCATGTAAAGCATCATCCGATGACTCACTGGATCATTAGTGCTCTGTGGCAGGTTATTATAGACAAAGGTCAAATGTAACTAATATGGAGACAAAAGAAGACCAAGTTACCGTCTGTTTCTTTTGCAAGAAAAAAGTGCAACTATTGCGAACACATTACACGGCACAATAAATTGCTCAATCATCGTATGTTGCTTGGAACACAACAGTGCAATGGCTTTACACATTGAACTGCTTTTACGTTGTGCCCCCCCCCCCCCCAAAAAAAAACACGACTATAAACACCTAAAGAAAAACACATTAATGTATTTGCATGTATATACAGTACAGTGTGTATACAGAAATACATACATTCGTTAAAATGTATATATTGCCCGTTTTTTTTTTTTACCCATTTAAACAAGTTTCGAATCCACCATCTTCCGAGTTCCATCCAGAACAATTCTTAACTTGTAGCGATGAAACCGAGAGAAATGTAGTTTTGCTCATAGGGCTACTCAGGAAAGTTGAGAAACGTAATGTTTTATTAATCCTTCTGGGTGGGGGTGGGAAGCGCTGGCACTCTCACACACATGCCAATAAAAGCCTACGCACACATTTAATGTTGAAAAACGGCATTATTTATTCATTGGATTGCATATTTCAGAAAGCAATGACATGGTCTAAACATAGAGAGCATTTTAAAGCCTCACTGCATTAAATAACTTGATGCTAGGTTAACTATCTGAGCACAGTATACAGAATACCAAGAATATTTTTCTTATTTTTATCTGAAAGGCTGAGTCGATGCCTTTGGAGAGGATACTTTTTTTTTTTTAAATGTCTTAGCAAAAATTATACACTTTGTGCTTGTAATTGCAGTGGTGTAGAACTACATTTTTTAAAAGTATAATAATTACATGAGACGAGCCATATGTCTAAAAACACAACTCAGAATAATGTACATGCATGACATTTTATCCATCCATCCAAAACTGGAAGCACAGGGAAAACATGAAAACAACCACATGGGAAGGCTTGTGCTGAATTGCAAAGCCCCTCAACCTCAGAACTGTGAGGCAGACATTCCAATCACTACTGCACCGTTTGGCCCAGAATGCATTTCTACACGACTCCTAATTGCAACACAAAAGGCTAACTGAGCCTCCCGTCTCTCTCCCGTCTCTCTCTCTCTCAAACCTGAGTACCTGGAAAAACCCCACGCAGGCACGGGGAGACCATGCAAACTCCACACAGGAAGGCCGGAGCCGGAATTGAACCCTGCACCTCTGCACTGTGAGGTGGAAATGCTAACTCACGTTTTTAATTTGGTCAAAAATGATAGAACTCCCCTGGATTAAGTGTTACATCTGAAGTAGTCACTACCCTCGCACACTGAAAAAAAATAGGCATATAATGGTCGGCATAACTACACAGTGTCATGGAAATTTGACATTTAACAATGTTAACTTCCAACTTACAATTTGCTGTTAAACTGTGTCACACATCCTGCTATCTGTATGTGTTGCTATGCAAGTTCGTTGCCGTGCAAGGTTGTGCGTCAGACTTTAACCCTTTAAAAAAGAAATAAAATGGTACAAGAGGGGAGTCGCTCTTCAGAGTCTGTAAATGGTGTTTCACCATCAATTGTAACCGAAGTAAATCTCATTGTTGTACAAAGAGTTTCGTTGTCCTGGTTTCCCTGGACAAGACAACCGCAAGACAGAAAACATACAAATCCCTTCCCATTTCATGTTGGAGTGAATACTATGAATTTGTAGTATGGCTGCACTTCTCATGACTCCCCGAAGTGACTTAAATAGTGCTTGTTAAGAAGTTTTTCGTGTTTTGAGCCAAGGAAAACTACTTTTAAATTAGATTCGTCTAACATTCCAAAATAATGGTTTTATTGTTGACAATTCAACTTCACACTATACAACCATTAAAAAACAAACAAAAAAAAAACAAAAGCTGAAGATGACTTTTTTTTCAGCGCATACATTGGAGTGTTTTCATTGAAAAGCATCAAATCTTGTAGTTCACAACAAACTTTGGAATCGTTCTGCGTAAGGCCTCGAACATAAAGCTCAACACCGTACTTGGGTATATTGTGTCGCCCGGACGTGCTGCCACGCATAGATCTCTTTGTTGTAAGCAATATGCAATAAGCAATAAACACCACAAAGGTGGCAACCATATCAAGAGTTTTCGTTCCGGACTATTGCTCGTAAATTCACGTGTGAGCGTGTGGCGATGCACACAGCGGATGGGAGGAGGGTGAGAGATAACGAGGGAGGGCTTTTGCAAGGAGAAAGCGAAAGAAGGCATGGCTCTCCTCCCTATGACGTGTATATCGGTCCAGTCCCGGGCTATTGCCGGCTTCTCGTCCAGTTTCCGCCGAAAGCTCTTCTCCACTTGCTCCCTTTCCACCGACGCGAACGCTTCCCCCCCACCTCGCGTTTCCGTCTTTCAACAACGCGCTGCCAGCCTTGTCCCGCATCTAGTCAGAGAGGAGTGGAAGGGGTGAAAAACAGTAAGAGCACGGAAAGAGGAAGGAGGAAGGAGGAGAGGTGAAAAAAAAGAGAAATATCCAACGGAAAGTAGAAGAGGAAAAGAGGTCTCCGCCTCGAAGATGCTGACAGTAGCCGGTGTGTTGGCTGTGGTCGCTGTGAGCTTGAGCGCGGCTCACTCCAAAGGTAGGAAATACTCTCCTCGTAGTGCTTGGACTGCATGTGAAGGGCAAAACGTCACCGTACTGTGTGGTGGGATGCTCACTCGCTGGAGCCCATGTTGGTACAGAGATGCCCTTCTGATGCAGACAACTAATTGCTGCTGTTTGCTCTCACCTCTGTTATTTCACCTCCTTGTCTCACCTGATAATAAATTGCACCCAATATTGAGTGCACTTGCACAATGGAATACAATTTAATACACACGATATTATTATTATTATTATTATTATTATTATTGTTATTATTATATGAAACTGAGAGCAGTTTATAATATGATGGCACTGTCATTAAGACTATAGAGAGAGATGTATAAAACTATACGATACATTGTTATTCCACACTACTGCAAAACTACACTCCCAGTCCTAATCACGCTGTTAAATTGAATGCAATCAATCACATTCAACGCTGAGCATTGCTGTTTCTGCAACATCGTCAATACAACTCTCGGTTTTTAAATTCATTTCGGGATCGTGCAGGTAGGTAGACCACAGAAAGTGTCTGTTGAGAGTACATGGTGCTTTATAGCACTTAGGGGTATCATTTTTGTCTTACAGCGTCAGGATGGTAGTTAGATCATCAGGTCTTTATTATAGCCATTTTTTTTTTTTGGACTGATCTTTGTATTTGATTTGTAATATCGCTCAAGTTTAAAGTGACATTCTTAATTCATTTTAAAATAGTTTTTCTCATCCAAGGTGTTGGATGGATTTACTTTTCGTCCATAATATATATTATTGTCGACATTATATAATCCTTACTCTTTAAGATTTATCTTATTTAATTACCTCGACCAATAATTAAGGGCACTGTAGTCAATTTCAGTGTGTTTGCATTTGAAACAACTGGATAAGACATAGACAACAGCGCTATCATGCTGCACCTGAAGACATATTTTTTCTTATCAGCTGAAGGCGAAAGCAACGTTAAAATTTGTTGAATCCAGTTGAATCGTGGTCTGTGGTTTGCTTGAATCACTAGTGGTACAGAAAAAAAAAATAAACAGAGATGCTTGGACTGTGTATATGTTTGTGATCTCAAAAACTCATTACCACCACAGTAACATTGAAGTAATTTGGTTTTGTTCCAAGATCAATCTAGATTGTCTTTAGTTTACTTTAATTACAATAAGATAAGAAAACCTTTATTTATTCCACAATGGAGAAATTTGCAATCTACAGCAGCAAAATTGAAAGGGGGGGGGGGGGTAGAAAAGAAAAACAAAGTATTGCATGCACAAAATAATGTTTAAGAAAAATGAACTGTACACAGTACAGAATGCAATATGAAATATAAAACATAGATACAAGCATATATGCTACTGCATATAGGCTCCATAAGGTGGCTGTGCTATTTACAATGGGTGAATGGGGTGAGTCCAGGTTTTCATGTGTGTTTGTTCAGCAGCCTGACAGCAGTCGGTAGGAACATATGTCGGGAGTCAGCATATGTATTATGTACACTATTCATAAATGAAATATTGATGGGATCTATCAACACACTAATTTAATATACAACGGTGATTGGCAAATGAGAATTTTAAACCCCCCCAAAGCAACAGATATGTGATAATGGTGCCCATATGTCATAAATATGTGCCATACTGTTGGCAGTCTCACTTCATCGCTGAGCTAATTTTAGGTCTAGCAGTGTCCCCGATGCGGCTTGTCTGCTCAATTCTCTCATGAGCTTGGCACTGTGCCGTGAGTAAATGTGGCAACAGGTTCTTGCTAATCAACTCCCTGCAGACTGAGCTTTGGCACTGGAGAATAATAACAAGGTGACACCTGTCAATTTGGTCTGTCTGCCCCGAGACACGACGAGTGTATAAAGGTGTCACCCTTGGGGTCTTGTGACACAGGTAAGAACCTCCCTGTCGGTGCTTGGCCAGCTGCAATGAAAACACACGCAGGCCTTGACCTGGCCTCCACTTTTAAGCTTTAACCTTGCATCTGTTGAACAAGCATCGTCAGACTGATGCGTATGTTCCATCTTCTGAATTGCTTTATGAGTCCATTTATCAGGGACTGAATGACCTTGCTTGTGGAAAGGAAAATCACTGATCACAACTTTTACACTGTGACATTCATTTTAGATGAGAGAACATTAAAAGAATGAGGCCCCCCAAAAAAAGCGATAGACTTTAATGTTGGCAATGCATTTTAAAAATATGAGCGTTGTGAAAACAAGCTAAAAGTTACACACAACCACTCTGAAGGTTTCAAAGTTGCCTGCTAATTTTGTCAGGCTGGAAAACCCAGCACCATTCACTGTTGATTAGAGACCGTACCTCTGCACGTTATGCACGATTGTTGATATGTGTTTTGATGTTGCCATTTTATTTTTTTTTTTTGTCAATTTGGGAAGATTTCTTGTGTGGAACATATTTCCTCTGACCCATTTCACAATTGTGTGTTTACACTTTCCTGTATGCCAAATTTCCAGAGGCATCCAGAAAATATTCAAATTTATGTCTTGTGAGAAGAAGAGAAGCGAGACGTTAAAAAAAGCACTGTACTAATAGTTAAAAAAATAATAATTAAGCCAAGCATAGTTTTAAATGATTCCCCCTATTTTATACATGTAGCTGACACTCAGTTATTTTAAGTCAAGTACTTGCAAACAAGGACTCGACTGCCTTTTGTTTCTTTCTCCAGTCAAGGATAAAGAAACATCTTGCAAAAATGTGCCAACCTAATACCTCTGACAGTTTTTGATATTAAAACCAAAATAGTGCTTTCATTTCTTATGTGTTGCAGGGTGCGCTATTGTAGCGCTCGTATGCAACGCTTTTTTCCAGATAACTTTGAAGAGCCGGTACTGCTGTCATTTTCTGTTTAGCCACCGTTTCGTTCCAGGAAAGCGTGGCTGTGCAGCCTCCTTTAACCACTGTCACCCTCGAGTCATCCTTTTAAAGTTGCCGCGTGTGTCTAAATGTGCGTGTATCCACTTAGGATGTGCTTCAGAGTTGTCAGCAATCAGAGCTTCGAGAGCTAACATCCTGTGCTGTGCATGCAAGTGTGTTTAGGTGTGTTTGGCCAAGCACATGGGGGGGAGAGCGACAGATTGCGGCAAACATGTTGACAGCCACCAAGTATGCAGAAAAGATGTTGGTATAAACTAAAATATTGCCCCGCAGATACATTCAGCGGCTCGGACGCTTTCAGCAGGACCGACCGTGTGTTGCCTCTCGACAGGGAGAATCATGAGGCAGTGAAGCAGAAAAAGCTGCCGAATTTCTGCCAGTGCTGCCTGGAGCCACGCTTTTGTGTAATTCCCAGCAATATAAACTCTGAATTTAGATAGCTCATTATCGACACAGTGTATTTTAATTCAGCTTCCCACTGCTTCTCTTTGTTGGTGGAACCATTTTGCTGCTTCCTTATGCCCAGATAAAAATGTGGTACATTTCTCCTGTCAGTTGTGCATGTAAGAAACAACAAGCAGGTTTTAACAAGCTTTTGACTCTATAATGAGGTTGGGGAGATCTGATTTAATTGACACGGTTCTGGAATTTTAATACATGGCTTCTGTATGTGTGTGATGATGTGTCTCTGGTTGTTGTGTTTATGCAACATGTGAAAAAGTGGGAGGAAGACAAACCCAGGCGCATTCATCTTTGCTTATTGTCAGGAGAATGTGCATTATAGGGCATGCTATAAATCCTCCAGCAAGGCTTTGAAACAAGATGTGGGCCAAATCCAAGCTGGGCCATTGCAGTTAGGCGGGCAGGGCTCAGCAATATGGAGGAACATCACAGATATTGAATAATGCTGCTTTGCTCTGCGGCGAGGGCACAGATGGGATTTTGGAACTGGTGGGAGATGGGGACTAAGCTTGTTAATGTACATGTATATATCATATTTGATAAAAGATATAGGACAATAATATCTATTTGTGCGTTTTAATATATATAATTGCTTTTATATTAATATTGGTGGTATATGGGCCTCATGCACCTAACCGGTGTCTGTTTTTCACCTTAGTATTTCTTGAGTAAATATTTATGAGCAAAGAAACATTTTCAACGCACAATAATTTTTTTTTGTATTGTCGTCACAACTGACATTTTCAACAAAGCAAACTGCATGGAAATTGCTTAAAAATTCAGGGATTCATAATTTTTTATTTTTTTTTAAGCGTGATAATGACACAGATCTACATGGAAATAAATGAAGTGGAGGTCCTGGATCATTGCTGGTCTCCGCCTTCAAAATGGCGGCCACTGCACATCACTCCAATCCTTCCTCCAAATTGAAACAACATCTAGTGTTACCTATGGGCACACAGCGCAAAAGGGGCACTTTGTATCTATTGTTCACTTAATTAATTAATGAATTAAGATGTATATATGATAGTTGCTCCATGTACAGCACGTTGTATGCAGCGATGGCTGTTTGAAAGTGCTCTATAAATACAGTTGAGTTGAGAAATACAGTTGAGTTCACGTGTATCGATGGTAAAAGTGAGTTCAGCGGCACGTAGAATTCATGATTGAGAATGGAGAAAAACTGAAAAAAAGAATGAACTTTTTCTCAAAATCTACTTGATTTCTAGCAACAACAAAAAACAAAAAAAAAAAACAAAAGTTTTGTGTACACAAAACACGTCCATGTGCCCTCCCAACACTCGAGCGTAGGAGGAAGTTGACGCAGGGATTTCCATCATGCTGAGTGGCATTTCACAAATAATAAGAAGTAAGAATTACATTTCTAGTCAATGTCTGATGTTTCTTATTCTCTGGTAGTAGGAGCAGATTTGTGTTCACCCATCCATCATTGTTCTTTCACTGTTGGAGTATTTAATTCAACACCATGAATAAGTATTGAGTTTACATATATATACACACACGCACACACACTTCTGTGAAAGTATTTGCCCCCCCTTCTTGATTTCTGTGTTCTTTGCATATTTATCACACACCAAGATTTCAAACCAATTTTACTCAACTCAAGGAAATACAAAATGCAGTTTCTGAATGCCAATTTGATTTATCTAGACACGCGCGCGCACACACACACACACACACACACACACACACACACACACACACACACACACACACACACACACACATACAAAGAAAAATCGAAGCCTACTCGTCCCTATGTGACAAAGTAATTGCCCCCTGAACCTAATAATGGGTTGTGTTGGCAGCAGTAACTGAAATCAGGCGTTTTTGGTTAATTGGTGATGAGTCGTTCACATTGCTGTGGAGGAATTTTGGAGCACTTTTCTTCGCAGAATTGCTTCAACTCTGGCATATTGGAGGATTTTCTAGCATAAACTCCCTGTTTAAGGACACACCACAGCGTCACAATTGGATTAAAATCCGAACTTTGACTTGGCCACTGCAAAACCTGATTTTTAATTTTTTTTTTCAGCCATTCAGAGGTGACTTGCTTGTGTTTCTCAATCTTTGTCCTACTGCATGATTCAAGAGCGCTTGAGTTTGAGGTCCCAATCTGATTGTCGGGCGTTCTCCTTCAGGATTTTCTGGTAGACAGCAGAATTCATTGTCCAATCAATCACAGTAAGTTGTCCTGGTCCTGAGGAAGCAACGCACCAGACCATCACACTGCCAACAACATGCTTCACTGTTGGCATAATAGTCTTTTTCTTAAACGCTGTGCCATTTTTATCCCAGACGTAACGGGCCGCACATCTTCCAAAAAGTTCAACTTTTGACTCTTCAGTCCACAGAATGTTTTTCCAAAAGTCATGAGGATCATGTCTTTTGGCAAATGTGAGGCAATCTTTTGTGTTCATTTTGGACAGCGGTTGTTTTCGCCTTGGGACTCTCCTATGGATGCCATTTTTGGCCAGTGTCTTTCTTATGTTTGGGCCATGAACTCTGACCTGAACTGATGCCAGCCAGGTCTGGAGTTGTTGTCGCACTCTTGGGGTAATTTTTGCTGGTCGACCACTCCTGGGAATGGTTGCCACTGTTCCCAGTTTTATCCATCTGTGGATAATGGCTCTGACAGTGGTTTACTGAAGCCCCAGCGTCTTGGAAATGGCTTTGTAACCTTTTCCAGACTGGCAGATTTCAAAAACGTTTTTTTTTTTTTTTTCGAATTTTTCGGATTGTGTCTTGAGATCTTGTAGCCTCCTTCACATTGACCGATTCTATTTATGTGTTTTATTGATTCAACAAATGTAGTGCTCGGGTGTTGCCTGTGAAATTGAACTCAGCTTTCCCAAAACTGTTGTTAGTCACAGTTACTGTGTAATTTAACAAGGGGGGGGGGGCAATTACTTTTTCACAGCATGAACTTGATGAACTGAAACCTTTGTATGTGATAAATATGCAAAGAACACAGAAATCAGGAAGGGGGTGAATCCTATTTTTTTCACACCACTGTACCATTGATAAATAGGATGGAGTTTGAAACTCTGCTCCTGCTTGATGCATGAATACAATACGTCATAAAAAAAATAAAAGCAAAAACACACACACACACACACACACACACACACACACACAAATACAATGTTGCTGCCAGAGAAAATGTTCCTCTTGGCACCACCACTTCAATGACGCAAATTGAAAATACGGTCTTATGTCCTTTTTCATTATTGGTCATAATCACTTCATCCCACACAACGCACTTAAGAAAATTATAAAATCAAGCATTTAGAATCACATTTAGTCGATGCAATTTGGAAAAACAGCCATTAAGTCAAATTCATTTCATGAATGTTATGTCTTTCTGTTTACAAGGATTATTGCTTGAGGATAAAAGCTGTTTATGAGTCTTGCAGTCCTTGTGTTAATGGAACCAACACAAGTGGCCAAATTTTGACTGAGGAGTGCAAACTCTGCAAATGTGACCAAGAAAACAACAAAACAAGTCTCTGGATTGTGGAAGAAAGATAACAAGGGTTTTAAAAACAATATTATTGTTATTTAAAAAAAATGATTAAGAATCTGTGTTGCTGTGACTTGAATACTTGGAAATCTTTCACCAAAAAATCAATGGCAATAAAATCTGTCCACTCTTCCAATGCCGTACTCTCCTTGGACAAATCGACAAATACGTCGTACCTTCTTTGCACACACCATTAATCTTTATTTTTTTTTCTTGTCAATGTTTTTTTTTTTTTTAAATCCCAAACCCTAATTTTCTCTTCCACTCCATAACACACTCACACATTCAGTCAATTCCCTGAAATCAAGTTAAAACACAACAGCCTTTTTTTTTTTTTTTTTACAAAATGAACCAATTCACATTCATTTGGTTGCATAGTAATTCTGCTTTGGTGAGTGAAAGGAAATAAAAACCTTGAGCCACCATTTAATCAACATTGATTTCGGCAGCACGCTGAGTCGACACATCTGTCTACCAGTCAAGAGATTGTGGGTTTAAGTCTTGGCTCAGGCCCTCCTGGGTTAAGTTAGCATGTTCTCCCCATGCTAACGTGTTTTTCCAGGTACCCAGGCTTCCCCCCGCATTCCAAAAGCATGCGGGTTAGGTGAATTGAAGAGCATTTTTACGTTGTCACTGGAAGGGAATTTAAAAAAAGCATTGGAAGACAACAAGAAACATTGCATAGTTTTCCTTGACTACTTGCTGGAAGTGGTTGCAGCGCCACATTTTCTTTTCATGTAAGAGTACCACAGACAATTTCCTTTCCTTTTCTTTTCTTTTTGATGCTGATGTTTTTTTTTTCTTCTTCACCTTCCTTTGTCGTTTTAAATGTCAAAGCAGGTTGCTTCGTAACAGCCCAAGAATGTGTGCAAGCACATTGTTCAGTAGCTCGGAGTCCTGGGTGCATTGCACAGCGAGTGATCTCCTCATCATATTTTCCTTTTGTCCATTCTCGGCAGCGGATATTCGTTCAGACAGCTTAGCCTAATTGATTTGCTGTACGAATTGGAGACCCACGCTTAATGCTGGACATTGGTGTAAATTTGAAAAAAAAGCTGACAAATTGATCAGGTGTGTTTCATTTAGCAAAATATTTTTGTCATTTGATTATATTTAAAAAAAAAAATATATATATATATATATATATATTGTGATTGTTTTACTTAAAGTAGGGTTGGGCACCTCCATTATAAAGGCCAATGTGACATGCGTTTCGACATTCCTGGTCAATGTGTAGAAGTATCATTTTTTTTTCCCCAACCACATCAGGTTTACCCAATAATAATCATAATAATAATGAGAATGATGAATAAAGGCTTCCGTTAGCAAATGGTGGATTTTTTTTTTCTGAAACGCCACAGCTACAAATGATGATGCATGGTGAAATCGGCATTGCGCAAGCTTTTATATTTCCAAAATCTTGATGTGCTGAAAAAAAAAGGAAAGATATTTTTTTTAAATCAGCATCAAACATCCAAAGTTAGTTCAGCGACACAAAGTTATTTTTGATTGAATTTTGCTATTCACCAGTGTTCTTATTATTATCCAGTAAAAACCTGATGTGCTTGGGAAGATCCAAGGGCAGAGTCAGAATCTGCTAAAAAGAAAAACAAAATCAAACATTTACTTGCATTTATGAGAAAATGTAGCAAACAAAATCCTGACCAGTCTCTTCAACACATTTAAAAACCTGACATGAATAACATGTCACTGGCAAGTGGGACAAACAATAGATGTGGAGGAGATATTGGCACGGTGTAGCCGAACATATTTACAAAAGAAAAGGGCAAGAATATTTATTAGAGCCATGCTCTGTTGAGGTTCATACGGTACATAAACGTGACTGAGCACAGGAGTGAACACAAGCAACATTCTTCCACACTACTCTTAAGTCGTGCAACACATTTGGGCGGTCAAAATTTTTTTTTAGATTTATTCGACTCCGTGATAGCATTTCTACCACAAGACTGTCAAAGCTATTTTTCGAGAGACATTTTTTATTGACAAAAAAAAAAAAAGTCTTGTCTGCAGTTACGCTTGTACCCACTTTGAAATTATGGTAAAATATTAAATGAATGCTCTCAGCAGTATGTCTGAATGCATCATTGTAGGATTTATGCATGCGTGAATTATGCATGATCATGAACACACACTGATGTGAATTACTGGAACCATTTTCCACTACATTTAGTGCTGGATGATTGTCTCCTCATGTATTGATTTCTTGCAAAAATACAATATTCAGCTGGTTAACAGCGCTCAATGTTTCGACAAAGACCGAGGAGAATGTCTTTCTGTTCTTGAGGCCAACACCAATTTTATAGTAGATCAGCCTCTCCAGAATATCAGATCCCCATTTCCTCCGTGCTACTGCTCGGTCTTCATCGGCAGTCAACACACACGACTCAAACAAACACCATTATCGCTGCCTATTTGCTAATGTTTTGCAAGGTTGATGATTATCGACAGGTACTGGCAGCCCGCTCAAACATATAAATCAAGCGTTCATTGTTTCCTTATTATTGCATGTTCCCACATGCCGCGAGCTTAGAAACACACGCACATGACCCCGTCTCCATTATCCCTCGATGTTAAATGCTCACACATTGTAAATCTGCTTCCTTATATGTACTCGGTAACAACGACTCCATCAATTTTCGCAAAAAAGTAATTTGTTCTCATCACATATTCTAGCCTTTGATAAGATGAAGTTGGTCTGGCAGTGCTGATGGACTTGTACAGATAATCACAAGCATTTGTACAATACATCTTTATTTATAGCACGCTTTCACAACAGCTGCAACCGTAACAAAGCGCTTTCTAGAACAGTTCACATAAAAATAACAAAATATGGTCATATAACACAACACATAACAAGACATGGACAGTCATGCAATCCAGTTATACATGAAAGAGGAGAGAATCAAAGTGTTCTTTAACCAGTGGATCAGAAACGTCATGCTCAAAATGTGCACACATCTACTACAAGTTAAGTTTGAAAATAAACTAGAAGCTGTAGCGTCCATTGATGAAAAAAAGAGATTGGTTCACTTTCTGTTCCTGTCCAATGGAAATCCGCTTCAATTCCAAGCGCCGACTCTCAGGTCCAAATACACATCCGCACACCACGCCGACACTCCTCTAAGTATTTGTGCAGTGAACGCAGACATAGTTTATAGAAGCCATTAAAAAAACGCAAATTATCCGTACATGGTTACTCAGCTTTGAAAATTCATCCTGCTTGACTCCACTTCCACATTGATTGATAAAAATGTTATTTAAGTATGTGCATCTTCTCAGTGTCTGTCCCGCTGGCAGTCATCCAGCAAATAAGTACAGTCGATACATTATTAGCTGATGATAGCAGACCAAAATATTGATTAATATTGAAATATGACATTTTCCAAATGAATGAGAAAGATTTTGAAACGTTAGGTGCTTCCTTGGGAATGACAGAATATTTTTGGGGAATTATCATGCTGCAGTGGGATAATATGCATGTGAAAAATAGCAAAACGGAAAAGTGGAACACTGTCCTTGGTGCTGAAACGACCCAGAAAACAGCAACGGAGCAATTCATTGTCCAAACATAAGATGACTTTGCATTTGTCTCGTTACTTGTGTATTTGCTATGGGCGGCCGTGTGCACATAGCACTGTGCATGATGATTGGAGGGGTGGAGATGAGTGAGAAAACACTCGGGACTTGACAGGCGGTCACAGATATGATCAGCTCCAGCAGTGATTGACGAGTGACAAATGGGTGGGCATAAATGGTGCGGGAATGTGCAACGTTTCAATGATAAAAAGCACTTATGGCTCACAAAGTGACACCTGATGGTCATTTTTCAAGATGATAGGGTGCTCTCCTTGCAGACATGCAAAAAGGGAATGGAGTATGGAGGACAATGTCCTTTTTTTGTATTGCTACTACCAATCTATTTTATATATATATATATATATATATATATATATATATATATAGTGTGACTCCCATTCGAGGCAGAAAGTAACAATTGCTCCATAAATGTTTCCCTTCAAATCCTTGACACTTAATAGGTGTTTATGATTGAGCAGTATATTGTTTGCGAATGAGCGGATGATGATTATACGTAACTTTCTTCATCTTAAATCATCTCGAAAGAAGCAGGTGGGCTCAGCTTTGTGTACAAAGCTCTTTAACAATGCATGCCCAGACTGTGTTTATACTGGAAATTGTCTTTCACTCTGTTATTAAGCCTTTGTAATAGCTGCAGAGGAATAAACAAGTGGTGGAACTGTGTTTGTGGATGAGTTTCCTGTTGCCCATGAACTTGTCTTCGGTCTGAGTTGTTTTTGGTTTCAACATTATGCTAAAGACCCTATTACTCCCTCCGTGCTGCGAAAGGAAACCATGCGGTATGAGTGCCAATGCATGCGTTAGTCCTCAATTAGAGCTAGCTATTGTTAAAAGAACACACGACCCCACACATTTGTAGGAGTGATATGGTCTAGTGATATGGTCTCGTCTTTACTCCCATTCGAGGCAGAAAGTAACAATTGCTCCATAAATGTTTCCCTTCAAATCCTTGACACTTAATAGGTGTTTATGATTGAGCAGTATATTGTTTGCGAATGAGCGGATGATGATTATACGTAACTTTCTTCATCTTAAATCATCTCGAAAGAAGCAGGTGGGCTCAGCTTTGTGTACAAAGCTCTTTAACAATGCATGCCCAGACTGTGTTTATACTGGAAATTGTCTTTCACTCTGTTATTAAGCCTTTGTAATAGCTGCAGAGGAATAAACAAGTGGTGGAACTGTGTTTGTGGATGAGTTTCCTGTTGCCCATGAACTTGTCTTCGGTCTGAGTTGTTTTTGGTTTCAACATTATGCTAAAGACCCTATTACTCCCTCCGTGCTGCGAAAGGAAACCATGCGGTATGAGTGCCAATGCATGCGTTAGTCCTCAATTAGAGCTAGCTATTGTTAAAAGAACACACGACCCCACACATTTGTAGGAGTGATATGGTCTAGTGATATGGTCTCGTCTTTAATGGTTTAAAGTGCCCCCTATTTTCTCAGTGGCGTATTTGTTGCTATTCCTATGCAATATGTCTCTTCTTCATCCTGTATTCCCGCTCTGCAGACGCCGCCTTAGATTCCCTCTCATGCTAACGTGCAGGAGGATCTGGGTCACTGTGTACTTGCTCCTCCCACTACTTTGCATCCATTCACTCCACTCATTCAGCCATTGTTCTGTCATACCGCCATCTATGTATTTGACTTCTCTGCCTTTGACAATGATATCACAAATGTAATCTCCTTCGTCATCTTGGGCGATCATCCTCTTCCACTCTCCCACTTGGTTTCGTGGTGAAGCATTAGCAAGGAGGCAATTACAGAGAGCAAGACTTACCCAGGTCTTATCACTATTCCTCACTTCCCTCAGGATGTGTCTCGCGCTTCATCTTTCACTCTCAATTTCAGCCTTTCCCTGAGAATTCACTGATATTCTCCATATCTGGAAAGGTTGAGACTGAGAGCACTTATGAACTGATGAGGTTTTAATAAATCTCTCTCTCTCTCTCTCTCTCTCTCTCTCTCTCTCTCTCTCTCCCCCTCTCTCTCTCTCTCTCTCTCTCTCTCTCTCTCTCTCCATATAAGAGAGACTTTTGCCTTCATCCTTTTCAAATTCTTGTTTGAATGGAGGTGTTAATCAAGGCTAAATGTTTATGACTGAGCCACACTGGTGTTTTCGTGTAAAAAATGCTTCACAGACATGTACAAATTCTTGCAATTTACGTAATAAATCATAAAAACACCGTAGGTCAGACATCTAATAGCTGAATTTTTTTTTCATGTGAACGTAGTTTCATGATTCCCTCAGTCATGAACAATCCTGTGTTAGTGGAGACTGGGAGCAAATCATGTGATAATTCAGGTATGACAGAAAGCCTCAGAAATGGAGGAGCACGAGACAGACACGCGAGCACGCATGCGCACCCACACACCGGTGCGCACACACACACACGCACGCACGCACGCACGCACGCACGCACGCATGCACGCACGCACGCACGCACGCACGCACACACACACACACACACACACACACACACACACACACACACGAGATTCTGACGGCCCTTCCCTTGCCCTCAAAATGAATATCTTGTCACTTGGATACCCCAGAGTTGTGTGTCTTATTTTCTCACAAGCGCACCTTTATTGCTAAATAATGTATCCGTACTTGCCGCACAATGGTCATTGCAGTGCCTCCCTTAAGTGTCTTGTTTGTATGTGGTCACCTTTAAGATGTTTGCTAGTTGAATCGTTTTTGGCATATCCATGCCTGTGCACAAGTGTTTGGACCGGCTACCCCCAGGAATCCTACCTTCACTCCCAGCCCCGGTGTTCATATTACGGTAAGTGTAGATGGCTAAGCCGAGCTCAACATCTGTCTCAGAGAGTGTAGTGGCCCCGCACACCAACACCCTGAGCGCACGTTACTTTTTGCTGCATAACAAGTTGCAGCATTTTTCAAATACAAGGTCATCCATGCGGCCCGGTGGACGACTGGTTAGTGCGTCGGCCTCACAGTGCAGAGGTGCAGGGTTCGATTCCAGCTCCGGCCTTCCTGTGTGGAGTTTGCATTTTCTCCCCATGCCTGCGTGGGTTTTGTCTGGGTACTCCAGTTTCGTCCCACATTCCAAAAAAATGCATGGCACATTAATAGAACTCTCTCAATTGTCCCTAGGTGTGAGTGTGAGCGCGGATGGTTGTTTGTCTCTGTGTGCCCTGCGATTGTCTGGCAAAAAGTTCAGGGTGTCCCCCGCCTACCGCCTGAAGACAGGTAGGATAAGTTCCAGCACGCCCCGCGACCCTTGTGAGGATAAAACGGATCAGAAAATGGATGGATGGATCCATGTAATTCAGTATATTCAAAAGCTACATTTTGTCATCCGATTACAAGCAATGATGACCTGTTATGATTGCAGGTAGTCCTTGGATTAAAGAACTGGCAAATAGAAACATGTTTTACATTGCATGATCAATAAGCATCTCCACTGGCTGCCTGCGGTATGCATCAAACACATTTCTGTTAAAGACCACAACACCCAATTTACTTTTGCTGTGACCCAACCCAGGAGTTTTCGAAACTATTTTGTTTGAAATCAGAGGAGCATGAATTTGCATCAAAGTCTTAATTTATTGTTTCATCATAAGAAGGCAGTATGCAGATGGAAAACTTTTTCTTTGTCCTTTTATGTACCGCATTTCTTGTTTTATCTAGCAAGGGAAGACACCTACCTACAGCATTATTTCACTTAATAATTTTCCATATTTATGGAGGCTTTCAAAAAGCAACAGTGTGTGAAGTGTTCATTGAGACATTGCTTCTGATAAAAAAGAAGATACTTTGATGGTGCTATAGCCCTGAAACTTGTATTATTTAAAGAAATGTTTGTTCCTGTAATGACCCTCCTGGCCTAGCTGTTGAAAGTAATATAACATGGAGGAAGACAAAGATTTCTGTATGTGGTAAATGGAGACCTGCATGGAATGCTTGTGTGCCCTCCGTACATCTACATCTAACATGCACTGGGTTTTGTTTTTCTTTGCCCTAATGCCACCATTCGAGTTTTGTGATGAGATTTTAGTCGATGTCTATCCATCCATTTTCTGATCCGTTTAACCTCACAGGGATCACGGGGCGTGCTGTAGTCTATCCCAGTTGCTTCGGGGAGTAGACGGGGCACACCCTGAACTGGTCACTAGCCAATCGCAGGGCACAAAGACCAAAAACCATTTGTGCTCACACTTACACCTAGGGACAATTCAGAGTGTTCCATTAACCTCCCACGCATGTTTTTTGGAATGTTGGAGGAAACCGGAGTACCCGGACAAAACCCAGGTAGGCACGGGGAGACAATGCAAACTCCACACAGGAAGGCCGGAGCCGGAATCAAACACTGGACCTCTGCACTGTGAGACCGACATGCCAACCAGTAGACCATCAGGTGTGTGTGTAGAAAATAAAATAATTAAAAATAAAAATACATGAAAAATGCAACCAAATAATTTAGCGGGGACTTGAAAGCAATTTAGCGGGCCTTCAACCTCCATGTAACCTCTCTCTCTCTCTCTCTCTCTCTCTCTCTCTCTCTCTCTCTCTCTCTCTCTATATATATATATATATATATATATATTTATATACACACACACACACACACACACACACACGCTGCTTACTATATTATGTGATTGTGCTGTTTTAGTCAGAATAATAAAATAATAAAATAATAAAATAGTCTAAATAAAAATTTAGACGTCTCTGGTCCACTGGTGAAAGGACACTTTGATTCTCTCCTCTTTCATCTCAAACTGCTTCAAACAACAAAGCGTGTCCCGGAAAAGTGGTTAGGACTGCACGATTGTCCGTGTTTTATGTTATGTATGTTTTACTTTATGTTAACTGTTTTGTTCAGCGCTTTGTTACAGCTGCCGCTGTTGTGAAAGCGCTATATAAATCAGCATGTATTGTATTGTATTGTATAGAATGGCTGTGAAATGACAAAGCTTGTGGTGTCCAGATAGTTGTACAAAAATGTGTGCACTTCCGTAACTGATCCTAAAAAGAACATTTAACGAAGGTGTTTGCAAGCTTACCCGCATTCTGCATCACGTGAAGGTCTTTAATGTAATGATTGCAGAGCTACTTGTTATAATCACTTTGACTCTGCTTTTGTTCAAAAGGCAAATGTCATGTAAGTGGGAAATAATGGGATGAAATGATTCATGTGCAGTTGCTTTTGAAAGTAAATTATTTCCAAAGTCAACTTTATTATGGTATCCGATTTGCCAGATCACACAGGTTGCCGGAGGACACACAGCTGCCACCCCATCTCCCCCACAATACACACAAAGCTTCGCCATTTAAATATCAATGACCTCTCTCTTTTTTATGGCATCCTGCAGGTGCCCGAAATCATAGATTTTCTCGTGCTGTTATTTGACGTTCTCCCGCTGGGATTTTGAAGCACTCCAAGCGTAAGAAATGGTTATTGGTTTCTATGTTTTATTTATGGGTCTGTGTCCAATGGGGGCTTTTGTGTTATGGAAGTGGTCTACAGTAATTTTGTGTCAATTTGAATCGGGAAAAGCCACACTTTGGCTGTCTCCCTCCTGTCATGCCAGACGCTGGAGCGGATGTCGTCACACATCCAATTATTAGTTTGCGGGAAGCCACTTCCGTGTGAATCACACACAGACAAAGACAAATCCCACTCCAGTGAGTTCTGTGTGACAGGCACTGGGTGATTAATTCCGGTTTGACTAGTATGTCTGATGAGTAAATTTTGCAGGGACCTGTTGTGAAAGAGGCTCCCGGTGGTCTTTATGGCCCCGCTGTTTTTCACTTTGTTCTCTTTTTGCCACCTCTGAATAAGTTGCCTTCATTTTATGTGTACTTGTGTGCGCCATGGCCTGATGTTTGTTGTGGTGCTCCACAGTTTGGCAAATGACTTATCCCTGGCTGAGAGAGAGTCATTTTATTGTGGCGTTGGTGCTTTCACATTCGCAATCGCTTTTGGAGCAATGTTTGTTTTGAATTGACATCGTGATCACACGTTCCTCCCTATTTCCAGTGACTTGAAATATCAATTTTCACGAATATAGTAGAGAAAAATGATTATGGCAATTCGTGACTGTTTCAAGAGGGCGTAAGAGGCGATGGTAGTGAATTGATGAGGTGATGACTGACAGGTTGAAAATGAAGGAACGCCAGGAAAAAAAAAAGTGTTAGCGAAAAAATTTGCCTCTGCAAATTGTAGAGAGACGTAGCTGAATTACGTTTAAAGATGCTATCTGTTGAATTTTCATATGAATAACGGCTTTGAATTATGTGCCGCTGGTGTGAATAAACATGAGATTCTTTCTCTGCTTCTCCTGTCGATGTACACGTCGATGGTAGTTTATGGCTTGCAGATAAATACCAGTGACCTCATTATTCCAAGTACGTGCCAAAAGAGTTTTCAGTGTTTGCGCAAGAATACTCATCGAAACAAGAAAGTGATTATGAACTCATTTGATCTTTACACCTCCTTCAGAGCATCGTATAGCTACAACTTTGGAGTGGAAATGCTCCTGAAAGTCACACAAAACGCCAGAGGCGAAACCACTATTGTGCGTGACATCTCATGAGAACTCCGATGAGACTTACAATTTAAAAAAAAACAAAAACAAAAAAAAACAGCAACTCTGAATTCGTGCATATTTCTAATTATTATTGGGCTTACAAAGAGAGGGAGGGAAAAAGAAGAAACCGATGGTGCAAAATGAACAAACATGGTAAAATAAAAACTAATTTTATATGAAGTCGGGTATGATTGCTTGTGCTTTTGCACATTTTAGAGACTGGCATTACCATTGGGAGTGTATTTGAATTGCCTTTCTTTTCCAGGTGCCACTCCTTTCTGCCTCCGTAAATGAACCTTCAGTGGCAACCACGGCGTGTTTAGCTCCTCTATTCATTTGTTTTCATCTCTCCTGTATTCCCTTGAGTCTCTGGAACTGCATGATGAAACATAGAGGTGACTTTGGTCTTGTCACAGACGCAAAGGAATACTGTCGCTATAAAAGTAGAGTGATGCAAACAAGAAGCCATAATAATTAACGGGAAACACAATATTTAACAGTAGCCTTATTTACAAAAGGTTTATACTGCCTTACAACTGTAGCTTCTTCATGTGTGTGATTCAGCTGCCTTGGGTCGAATTCACTGTAAACTGAAAGTCGTTATCAGGGCTATAAGTAGTTAGTACAAGCAGCTCCACACAGGCCTTTCCTTACTGATACATTCTTGCTCTTCTCGTAATAATGGAGCATTGCAGAAGATTCGGGCATTGGTAATGAAATGTCAAGAGTAGAAGAGAGGATTTGAGTTAATATTATTTGCTATTTTATAGGCTCAACAGTCCCAGTGCCATTCCCTGCCCTTTTTTCATTCTGGACATATGCTCTATGAACCGGAGTGTTGCGGCCAGATTAGACGCTCCTTGTGTTTATTATTATATTTCGAAAACACCACAGTTTTCATGCAGCTCATACCATATTATTTTGCTGTATTATTTCCGCCACACCTTAAATGCCGGTCCCTGAAAATATTGTCTGACATAAACCGGTCCGTGGGGCAAAAAAGGTTGGGGGCCCCTGCTCTATGAAGTTACATGGGTGACTGAAATTGGCACAGTAGGATACATGTCAGACAATAAGTGTCTACTCAGATTGCCCCAAACTTCAACCTCCACAGTTTGTACCAGCTATTCAACGTCCCTCTTCATTCCTATTCAATGTTGCTGAAAACCAACACAATATTTCATACTAATTGTCATTGTTAACCCTGTAATTCACTGAAAACACAATTTCACCAGAATGTAATTTCCTGAACACATTTTAGCATTTGCATGTAACGCAATTAATGCGATTGAAGCAAAAACTAAATGAATCATCAGCATCAGCCACAGCAAGGTATTGTAAGTTAGAGGTGATTTTTCACTTCATAGCCCGGCTGCCCAACTCCAGGACTTTCCAAGTACCCTGATGATGCTGATGTTCTTTCCTTCTGACGTGCTAGTATGGCATACTTGCACAAAAATATATACTACATCAGGGATGTAATGAGAGCATCACAGAGGGGATTTTTATCATGAATCCAATACAGGCACCCATCTATTATTTATCAACAGATGCAATGTATCATAGGAGTGCAATGTGCCACCACCTCTAGCGGATGACACTCTATTGTAGAGAATAGAGTCTATTTCTTTTTGTATGTTTAATACAGAGTGGAGATTAAATTGCAACATTTAACTGTGTAACCAAGCACATTTTAGAGTCATTTTCTTGGTGTGTTTTGAGCAGACAGGCTACCAATATATTTATGACCAAATTATTCTAAACAAAGCAAAAAGCAGAAAGTAGATGCTAACATGACTTGACCCCCTTAGAGCACTTAGAATGGAGATGATCATAAAATAATGCACACTTGTATTCCATTTGGATTGATCTTTTTCTTATGTAAAAACACAGGCACAGAATCATCTTCAAAAGTATCAACACCATGCATCTAGAAAGTACGTAACCATGAACCCATGTTACATGAATGACTGCATTCAATAATGACATTATTCATCACAAACAAATAACCTCACATGAGGCTCACCAATAGTATTGCTTCACGTATCCATCCATCCATTATCTGAGACGCTTTTCCTGATGAGGGTCGCGACCGTGCTGGAGCCTACCCAGCCGTCTTTGGGAAATAAGCGGGGTACATCCTGAAATGCTTGCCAGCCAATCGCAGGGCACATAAAGACATCATAGCTAGGGACAAATTTGAGTCTTTAATCAAGCTTCTTTGCATGTTTTTAGAATGTGGGAGGAAACCGGAGTACCCGGAGAAAAGCCGCACAGGCACAGGCCACAAACCATGGAGTGCTGCACTGTGAGGTCGACGTGCTAATCAGTTGACCAGCGTGCCACCTGTTTCACATATTGCCCTTTAAAAACATATATGCACAAACTGATGTGACGTTACATGTGGCAAAGAAAAATATGAATATGTGCACTACCACTTTACACAAACAGTATAGATCAGTTCACTCAACTTTTGTCATTTGCACACAATAATACATGTTAGGAAATAGTGGCAAATTATAACAGCAAAGTAGTCAGTTGCACAAAGCCTGTTTAGGCCTTTTTGTATGAAATGGTTTCAATACAAGAAATGCTCAGTTTAAATTTAAATTAATACGTGTTTGAAATTACCCCACTGAAAATGCTTCTACACAATAAAATACAGTTTGCTGCTGTGCATGGTGTGGATTTAACAAATAAAGCTGCATCCCTATGTTCAAATGCTCTATTTTCTTATTTAATAAAATCCTCGCTTCAGGTCGCTTGGATTAACCGGCCAAAAAAAACAAACAAAAAAAAAGTCCTCAAAATGAATAATTTGTTCCTCAAATTAAGTCTGTTGGTTACATAAAAACAGAAACAAATTAGTTTTGCATTATGAACTGAGATGTGTTTATTAAATATCTTTTAGCTGGAATACACAATTATTCTAGAGAATTTTCAGTCGGATACTCGAACACTGAAATATTCAATAGCTGCATCCCTATGTTCAAATGCTCCATTTTCTTATTTAATAAAATCCTCGCTTCAGGTCGCTTGGATTAACCGGCCAAAAAAAAACAAACAAAAAAAAAACAGTCCTCAAAATGAATAATTTGTTCCTCAAATTAAGGATTTGCTAAGCAAATTGCACCTCAAGGAAAAATAAAGTTGTTTTGAGCCTTGCATTATGGTTTAGCTGTCCATTTTCCTGTCTCAGTGTGTATCACACTAATCATAATGTGCGAGACAATCTCTCTTCAAGTTTGTGTGTGTGCGTGTGCAAGAAAAAATGAGATTGATGGCTCCTCATTTCTGACGCATGTTGAACTTTGAACAACTGTATGGGTGAAATAGGTATTCATCTGCTTAATGAGAGGCAAGATGCCTCCATTGGTGTGGTGATGTCACAGGATAATCACTGCCACGTTCAATCGCGGCTGCCTGAAGAAGACACCAATATAATTGATCCATCACTTTGATAACACTTTTTTCTCCCATCGATCTAGCCACCTGAAGCAAAGACAATGATCTGAAAAAGAATCGAAACGGAAGAGAAGCTGGGACAGCTACTTTTAAGCCCGCCTGCAAAATAGTGTTCTTCCTTAACAAGCGCATTCACGGGTCACAGAAGGGCCGTCCGTGCCTGTTGACATGAAAGACTTGCTTCATTTACTGAATACCATCTTGGCAAATGACAGTGTAGAATCAGTGTTGTTCTCATTGGGCAGAGCATCTCTAAAAGCATTTTATATACGGTTCTACTGGTGCATTTAGTCATCTCTTAGCAGCCAACTGCCCGCCTATCTCACTGCATCTAGGATGTGAGCCTGAAGTGGTTTTATGCTTCCCATACCCACCTAACAACCTCTTGGACTACATCTTGGTTTCCAACTGTTCCGTTTTTTCATCTTTTTCCTGGCAAGCGAGGAAATGGCTATTTTTTTTTCCATCTAAAGATTTGAATGCAGCAGAGGTTGTCAACCACAGGCCCACGTGCCACAATTGGCCCAGGTGATGCAGATGGAAAAAAAATTAAGATCCCATTTACATTGTGGCCCGGTGGGCCAGTGGTTAGCGCGTTGGCCTCACAGTGCAGAGATACCGGGTTCAATTCCAGCTCCGGCCTTCCTGTGTGGAGTTTGCATGTTCTCCCCGGGCCTGCGTGGGTTTTTCCCGGGTACTCCTGTTTCCTCCCACGTTGCAAAAACATGCATGGCAGGCTGATTGACCACTCAAAATTGTCCCCAGTTGTGAGTGTGAGTGCGGATGGTTGTTCGTCTCTGTGTGCCGTACGATTGACCGGCAACCGGTTCAGGGTGTCCCCTGCCTACTGCTCGAAGACAGCTGGGATAAGCTCCAGCACGCCCGCAACCCTTGTGAGGATAAAACGGATTAGAAAATGGATGCGTGTTTACATTATGTGTGCTAATGGCCAGACACTTGCTAATCCACAAAATAAATAATCAATAAGACTAATGCTCTTGTTATTTTTGAAAACTGCTAATATAAAGGAAATGAGCCAGTCTCCCCAGCCCTCCTTTTACCAGAATCCAGCTCAGTTTGACAAAACTTCTTAAAATTGATGAATACACGTTAAAAAAAATAAATAAAAATCAAGTTCATATCCTAAATGTAGATTTGCATTTCATCTGTTATTGTACAGTACATTTACTAAAACACCGCACTCCCCACTGAAAAAAAAAAAAATTAATTCTTGTCAGCCAAAGTGTAAAGGAAGAAAAAAGAATACAAACATACATAACCCTCTCCAAAACTGCTCTGACTACTTGGCCTCACTGTCCATAAGTAAACATTCAAGAAAAACAGAGGAAGACTTTGGGAAAGTTGCCAAATCGAAGTGCTTGGGTAATTTTTTACATAAACATAGAAACAGCTGTTTTCCTTTTCAGAATGTGCAAAATGGTACATCAGAGGCGCATGGATTGTAACTCAATGGCTAGCTGAGAAGATCTCTCGGTCTGTCCATCCACATTTTTTAAAAGTGATGACCGCATCGGGGACGCGGCCGCGGCTTATCACGCTTTTTCGACGCAGATGGCTCCTTGAGATGGTGTTTCCATCATGTAGATGTCCTGCGCTGAACCTCCGGTTTCTTTGGTCAGTGTGTGTGTGTGTGTGTGTGTGTGTGTGTGTGTGTGTGTGTGTGTGTCTTGATTTTTGTGAGTTAGATTGGTTTGGGGTGGATGGGTTGGAGGGTTGTTCTTAAAACAATTTGAGTTGCATACATTGTTTGAAAAGTTCAAAATAAATTAAGATTGATTGATTGATTGATTGACAATGATTGACCCAAGCGGGACCTGAAAATGTTGCATACCATCTTTCAGTTGTGAACACAGGGCGAACAAGAACGGATTCTTGCTCTGCGGCCTGGTGGACTGGCTTGTTTTTCTAATTTGTCAGATTTTGCCATTGATGAAGGGGTTATTAGCTATGGGAGCAAGCATTACGAGCTGCAGAGTGGGGGTGACATGAGGGATTTTTCTTTCCAGCGCCTGATGTACCGCTTCCACCGAGTGACAAAATAATCCCACGAGTGAAATCCTTGATGGAGAAAATCCCCCATTTACTGAGCTTTCCCTGGCGCCGGGTGGAATCTTTGCATCACCAAAATCATCATTTTTCAGAAGACCCCCAAAACGACATGTTTGTTCAACCATTACCATGACATTGTCAAAGAGTGCAAGTCAATTTCAACACGTTAGATTCGTCAAAAATGTGTAAAAATTACACTTAGACATGTGGACAGACCGATAATATAGATATGTGAAAAAATATGAAATTTACCAAATTGTGACATAGGAGGTTTCGGCCGGACACCAATGATATATAATTCAGCATTTTGTGGGATTTTTGCTCCTTCCGCTTCTATTTGAAATTTATTTTACATCTGCCTTGGCAGCATTGATACAACTCACACACACACACACACACACACACACACACACACACACACACACACACACAAAAAAAACCTTTATGAGGCAACAAATTATGTTTTTAAGTTATCTATTCCAGCTACTGGACTGATCACACAATCCATCGCAACGCCATCGTGATGGGACGTTGGGGCGACTACAAATAAACGGTCTGACCTTAAATTGCTGCCGCTAATGGTGTGAATTTAATGTAAATAGGAGGAGGGGAAAGATGGAAACTTCATTTGCATATTTTGCAAAAGTGTAAAGGACATAAAACCAAAAAGGTCACCGCAGAGATGGAGTGTGTAAGCTCACATTCTAACAGAGGTGTCAAGCACAGGTCCAGAAAAATCCTGCCGCAGTTTGGTTTTAGCCACCAATGCTTCTACTCAAGCAGTCCCCGGGGGAGCTTGTTTACCTGCCCATTGAGTAGTAGCACCACTGGCGAAAAGCAAACTGTGGCAGTCTTTTTTTTTTTTTTTTAACACTCTGCACCTTGGACCGCCACTGCAATCTAACATTTCAAATGAACACTGCTGCTTTCCACGCAAGTCCCTTCTCAGCACTGTGCAGCACTGAGGTCTTCTCTGGGAAATGCTTTTTAAAAAGTCTGAACGACAGAGTCGGAGGTGTGATGGAAATTTATGGAATATGGAGTCGGTTAGCCAAAATGTAGACGAAAGCCGAGCAGTGAATATGACTTCGTTTGATGTTGATGTGTTGGTGTACACTGAATACCAGTATTGTATCCTCCTTCACTGTATGGCCCAGTTGCAATGTACTTCATCTTTGGAGGTCAAACAGAAATGGGCTACTGCGAGTTGGAAAGCATGTAATGATCTCATTTGTTTCCTGTCATCTCTGAGGAGAACAGAATGGTTGTTCTACAAAAGTTGTGCAGATCTTGGTTCAAGTTTTCGGGCTCGTCATGAATACGACAACAATTAATTGGAGATATTATGTCATCTCCCGGTTGTGTTTGTGTGTAGAGGCAAGCTGACGTGTGCCTGCTCTTGCATGGGAACATTTCAACACTGATGTCACGCATCATACAAAAAGTGCTGCTGCGTTGCAGACATTCATGTAAAACATCTTCAAAGGCAATTTGGGCGGAGGTGACACAGAAAGCGATAGCAGAGGCTTCATACTTGGTCCTTCCCACTTTTACTTGCTTGTTGTCGGCTGCTTGGTCTGAGCCTCTTTCAGATATCCATGCAATGTTAGAACCAGTATTCCGTTCGAAGATGAAAACGCTGAACGGGGAAACACGGGGAAACACGGAGAGTGCGCCGAGTCAAAAAAAGGGATTTATCCTCAAAGATTGGAGGCTAAAAGGAGAACTTTTTCCTTGTGATGCAGCTGTTGTAAGATTAAAGATGAGCACAAGCAATTCGACAGGATTACGCATTTGTTATGATGGTATGAGGATGTAACCTGAAACAAATTCATCCCTTGTGCTTCTATCCGTCATTTCTATGGATGAATGGCATGAAACGTGCTGTGAACTTCCATTTTAATTTTTTTTTTCAGTCAAACTGGTGTTAAAATATTTTCAAATGAAAATTGGGAACAAGATTCAGGTCAAAGTTTATTCTGCTAATTAGCAGCTGCAGAGTGAAAGCAGAAAAGGAGTGACAAGCAGATACGGAGCATCTTGAAATGAGATCTTTTGCCCCTTCTTCCTCTTGAATTAAATGACTCATTGGGCCAGCGCTTTAAGAAAAAGGGGAATCAGCATCAGGTAATGAAAGAGAGCCCTCTGATGAAAGATTTGGATTTCATCACAGCGTGTCTCTCTCACCTACCAACAATTCCTCCTTCCTTTTTGTAAGCTGCGTGGGGCCACATCATCGAACTCGCAGTGGGGGTGTTAAACGGATTTTATTTGTTGTTGTCAGTGAACACAATCCACAATGGCTGCGAGTTCTACTCGGGCATTGTTGCATGTTTAGCTGAGCTGTTAAGAAAAATGTATGCGAGAGACTGTCTGAGCGGCTCGATATCATCGTGTGCAACTTTTGGCAGGCAGCCTGGTGTTTCTTATTGTGGCATTTCCTTCTGCCATTTCTGTTTCAGAGACTAATCCAGTCTATTCTGTGCCCCGCTGCGTAAAAGGGCTAAAGTCAGGAAGAACTTTGTCAAAGCCTTGACAAATGCTATCTACATTTCAAGCTCTTGTCCACACAGGACTGTGAACAACAGCTCAATAGCCACAAACAACACAACCCTTAAGCCTCTTGTTGAGTACGGCGAGTTTAAAGTTGTAGCTGCTGCTCGAGGCAGCATTCGACCAGAGCTTTGCCAGCAGACTAAAACCCATCAGCATCTGGACTGGTGCAATGTTTGCAGAGTCTATTACATTGATAAGCATCATTACACTGAATTCATAATGGAATCTGCTCCCTCCAATGACAACAATTTGGGGCCATTATCACTCCGGCCTCCATTGACTCATGTTATTCTCTTGTGTTTTTAATGCATTTCACACATGTATTCCCACTGAAATTTCCCTTCGGACTTTTAGCCGCAGAGTGTTGCATCGATGCAGTGCGCTATGAAAAAAAACATATCTGCTATAACTAAAGCGGCGGCCCGGTGGTTAGTGCGTCGACCTCACGGTGCAGAGGTTCAATTCCAGCTCCGGCCTCCCTGTGTGGAGTTTGCATGTTCTCCCCGGGCCTGCGTGGGTTTTCTTCGGGTTCTCCGGTTTCCTCCCACATTCCAAAAAGATGCATGGCAGGCTGATTGAACACTCAAAATTGTCCTTCGATCTGAGTGTGAGCGTGGATGGTTGTTCGTCTCTGTGCCTTGCGATTGGCTGGTAACCGGTTCAGGGTGTTGTCCCACGCTTACTGCTCGAAGACGGCTGGGATAGGCTCCAGCACCCCCGCGACCCTTGTGAGGATAAAGCGGATCGGAAAATGGATGGGTGGATGGATATAGCTAAAGCTCTTCCAAAGCGGTCCTACTTTTGTTGACAGGCTCCCGTGCGCTCTGTGTGAAAACAAACCTATTTTGGTACCGGAGCAAATGTGATTTACCGTGTTTGTGACCGCAAGTAGACTACTCCTGGTGTAAAAATGGGCACAGCTTCATTTTTGTGCTGGTGGGAGTGCCGTTTCACATGTTTCTGAATTGGTAGTGCACCTTCTCGATAGGCATTCCGACATATTCTATTGCACAACTAGATTTTAGACTACCTAAAACAAGGTCCAAGTTTTGGCGCAGGTGGTGTAATGCGATTTTGGTGGATTTACACAACATTGATGTCATCATATTTCATTCCTAAACATGACAACAGCGTGGAACAATCCCTCTAACCCATTGTAGAAATACTGTAAATTTATTCAATGAATTATGATCATTACCATGTTAAAAATATTTTTATACCACCACTATGGGCGGTGGTGGTGGGTGGGAGGGGACATGGTGGTAGTAGTTTGGTGGTTCCAAACCCATAAAGTCCTCTCCACCCATGGCCCACTACACATAGAACATGGATTGATGGATGATGTACGGTAATTCTATTATCAGTAAAAAAACAATGCATGGCCAAAAAGCTTGGCGTAAATAGTCCCTGCATGAATAGGTTTCTCATCTAGTGTTTTGTGAGCAAACCTTTGAATAATTCTCAGTGACAAAATTACATGTTATTTTTCTGTTAATTCACTGACAGCATAAAAGGTCAAGATGCAGGCATCCCCAATTGTTCTATCAAGAAGATGTCACCATACATTGCTATTAGGAACATTTTTTTTTTTTTTGTGGGTGTGAGCAAGAGTTTGATTGTTTGTTGTAAGCTACAGCACTTGCACATCAAGACTTTTTGATGCATATTGTTCCCCTTGGAGCAACATTCAGCTTGCTAATGTGACTGTTTCAGGAAAGCGTAACTGTTTAATGGGAGAAAATGCCCACGCATAAGTGTGTCTATACAAACATTGTGTAGGAGTGACATTTAAACAAATATGCCTATATAAATACTTGAAATTGCTGTTACTCAAACTAATGAGGTTTAAATAATGCATTTTAACTCCTCATTTTCCTTTTGTATCCCCGAGATACATACTACATTACTGGTTTAAAATGGAATGTTTTATGATGTTGAGAACATTCTAAAAATACATCAAGCATGTATAATCCAAGTGGGGGGAAAAAAATGAAACAACTAAGGTGGGGTAACCCACCAGTCGATATCATATAGGCTATTTTCAAGTCAGCTTTGTGAACAGCTCCACAATAAATTACCCAATACACTTCCAGTTGTTTCTTCAATTATCACTTCATTGAATTTAGGTGGTGGTGGAGTGTGGGGGGGATGGACTTGTGGGGTGGGGGTGTGTGAGTTTGAAAGTTCTTCACACCATGGGGACCAGACTGGCGGGAGTTTATGGAAGTTGAACAGACGAGGCTGACTTGTGAAAACGGGTGGGTGTGATGAGATATTGAGGGGCAAGGTGATTGATGGCTTTGAATTGTAAGGAGCAGGATCCAATGTATGATGATAGTGTGTAACAAGCAGCCAGTGAAGTTTCTGAAGACAGCACAGGTATCTCGACTCTGGATAAGGTAAAGCTAAATCCCAAAGATTACCGAGGCCTTAGGAAACTTGGTCTCAGCTGGTGTTCATGGGTACTTCAACAGGATAAAGAGTAAAGACCCAAAACATACATCAAAATCTGAAGGGCTATGGAAAACACGTCGTCTGGAGAAGGCACCTTTCAAAACTGGTGCAATTTGCTCACAGAATGTGGTCGAAAATGAACAACTGAGACTGACAGCCTCATAAAATTGTTCACGAAAAATAATTATGTTAACATACTGTCACAGGAAAAAAAACGTTTCCACTCAAGTAGACAAGAGACAGGACAAGCCCTCGGAGAATAATGAGAGATACAATTTAATAAAAATTTAAATGCAAGGAGACAGTTCAAAGATGGCTGATGCTAAGAAGTGTCAAAATGTTTCTCTTAAGTGAGGTCACATGCACACATTAAAAGAAAAATGATTAGAGAATATCAGAAAGCAAGGGACAGAGCAACAAGGCGTTTCGTGTCTTTGCACAAAAGCAAAAAGTCAAATGAGGTTATCATGAAGCTAGAATCAATTTATAAGTGCAAAGGCAGATATTCTTCTCCCACGTATGTGAAGGATACCATCAACCACAGCGGTTGAAATAAAGTACATGAAATAATGGCAAATAAAAACTTTAATTTCATTCGTTTTCCCTTTCGTCCACACACCCATTACAAGAGGTGGGAATTGTACAACATTTCACGGGTTCGTCATTCGTCAGCGGCCTGGGCACACGTCTGTCATTTTTTCAAACCAAACTGTAATCATCAGATGGTCAGTCCATTGTGTTATTTTAACCGCACTTCTGTCATTCCTTAATTTCACCTGTCCTCCAAGCCATCAGTAAGTGCATGAGTCCCCCGCAAAAAAAAAACAACCCAAAACATCATAGTCCAACAGAGGAAAAATCCAATTAAAATGGTAAATATAATGCACTATCCGTGTATCTACTTGATACCAAAGAGCCCAAAGAGCTAGACAGATACATACACTCACATAGATTTCACATACACCTATTTTCATATCAATTGAACTGGTGGCTGCCTGCATCTGATTGAAGTCCTAAAACATCAGAAAGTTGAAAATGGCTTACCTGAACCAGAATCCAGCACCGTAATGTGGCCAAGGGTGAAATCCAAGTAGATTGCACACCTACTCCTGTCTTTAAATGTACATAAACGAGATCAATACTTAGAAGAGAAATGCGCAAAATGTGAACTAGAGCGCTGAGGACACGTACATCGGTATATTCAAACAACAGCCGTGAGCAGGGCGAGTAAATTATCCCACAGAGACTCGGCAGCTTGGAAATCCTTAAATAATTGACTGATTAATTTTGGCAGCAGGTGTGCAGGCTGGAGGGAAGGCACTCCTTTGCCACCTGCTGGAGACATACAAAAACAGAATCATGACAAATATTAGGGGAAAATATGCAAAGCCAAGGACTGATAATAAAAGTAACTAATTGTTGGGGAGACACTACAGTGAAACTCCTCGACAACGAAACCTACATGGGCGAAAATACCTCCAAGTGTGAAAAAATATTCATGCATTAAAACCATTCCCACTTTTCTGCTCCCCCTACAATGAAAAATCCCCCTGTTGCATAATATGAAATCTTTTTCTCTGCCTTTACCTGGCAACGAGATTCACTACAACGAAAACAAGCCTTCCGCAAAAGTGTAATCCAACCTCAGCCTACAGCGACTCCTACTGCGTAGGTCTGAAACGGCAACAGCAAACACCACAGTGGCTTACACATGCGCAGTAGCACAGGAAGTATTTGTTATTGTTAATTTCAGACGCAGCACGAACGTTGCATTGCTAAAATGGCTACAAAAACGGACCTTTGCAGACCAAGGAGTGAAGAAAAGTAAAGCTTTAACGCTTGAAGACAGGATAAAAGTAATAAAAAATGAAAGATGGAAGAAGCAAAGTAAAAGACATTATGCAAGAAATTTATGTAAGTGAAAGTGAATGTTGATCGTAAATTTCACAATTTCTTTCCCTTTTTTTTCTTTCTATGCTGGCTATATAAAGTGTCAAATAAGTGTATGCTCATACATATGCACTATTGGAATAAAAATAAAGAGTACACACACGTGCGTGCGTGCGTGCGTGCGTGTTTAAATCTGAGATAAATTTGCTATAGTGAAAAGTCCCCTGTTGTGAAAAAATTCTTGCTGCAAACATGATTTCGTTGTAGAGGAGTTTCACTGTACTCTGGTCCTTGGCAACTGTTGAGGTATACTTTAGTAATGTAAAAAAGAACAACAACACGAGCCAGTTGGTTTCTGGCATGTGCAACATGTGAGCAAACTTTGACGGCATTGTCCAGGGCCGTAGCTAGTCATTTGGATGCCCATGCCGTACCTTTTCAACCATTTATAGAACCACATATTGTTGATGAAAAGTGTCACTCATGTCACCCTCCTCTTCATATATGTTGTTTGATGAAATAGCAAATATTGAAGCCATTTTTTATTAAAAGCCTGATGACTAAGAAATTAGCTTTCATTGATTTTTGGACATTTCAAGGCAGTTTGGGATGGTTCACAACAATCCTTAACCAATTCTTAGAAACTTGGGCTCATTTTATCCACGTCACAAATCTCTATTCAATCGTATCTTCTATTTCGAGATATAGGTGGTTTGATCATTATTTTTGGTGTGAGTGTGTGAAATACCTATGTCAGCTAACATATTATGATCTCAGATTTTTGACAGGTGGGATACTGGTTTGGCCACCTTGTGATTGACACAAAAATTGCCCTGTGCATTGGCTGTCTATGTGTAAAGGTACACGGAATTGCTCTCTGTCGGAGATATGCATGGTGACACTTTTCCAGAGTAAATGCAAATCTCAGGGCTGACGCTGAATCATGGACAATTCTTCTGAATGATTCTTTAGAATAAATTGATTCTACCGAGTGAAAAGGGGTCTCACACGAGGCACCTTGCAAGCAAGGACCACCACTGTCCTCAGCTGAAGAGCTGCGGCCCTATTTGCGCGCGTTCCTTTGACTCCGACATCACTTTCCATGCCTGCATGTGGTGATCTATGCAACACAAATATTCAGCAGTATGAGAGTGGAATTTCCCCTCTAGGGATTACCCCGAGTATAATAGAAATGCATGAAGTGGGTACCACCTACCATACACGACGAGCAATTCTCGTTCTTGATGGTTATGGCGATGGTGGTAATAATCCTCCATTTTGATTGCCTATTGATGTCAGAGCTACAGTTTATAAATTAATATGTGAAACACAGTATACTGTGATAGAGGTCTCATTGTAATCTGCGGTGGTGCATTTTGTCATTTTAATTCGATTTTTGGCTCCGGGAGATATTAAACATTTAAAAACATCTTAATATCCAAGGTGTCATAGCTGTTTTAGGGTGTTCTGCTTTTTTATTTTCAGCTTAGCTGACTACTAACATCCGTAGTTCCAATTTTATTCCGCTTGGGAGGTTGATGATGGGCTATTACCGCAACAAAGCTACTGACAATGGACAACTAGAGACACCAACATTTTCCTCAAAGTACTTGCACACCCCTGAGATGCTATCAAGGTCCTCAGAGGATGGGCTGTGATTAGCATGGTTACTGTGATTGCTATCATCTTGGCCCATCACGGTCGTTATCAGCAGAGCATTTCCCAGTACGCTCTTTTGAGCTCAGTGATGTTTCCCCTAATGTGAGCTTGGGGGAATATTGCAGGGAGGCATCCTCCATAAACACCTTGTTATCTCTCAGTCCTTCTCTAATTTTCTCGCCGTTCAATCACTCTCATTCATTTCCACATCTTTCAATGAGCTGTGTCAGGACGCACAGCACGGTGGGCGACTGGTTCGTGCGTCGGCCTCGCAGTGCAGAGGTGCTGTGTTCGATTCCGGCTGCGGCCTTCCGGTGTGGAGTTTGCATGTTCTCCTGCGTGGGTTTTCTCAGGGTACTCCAGTTTCTTCCCACATTCCAAAAGCATGCATTGCAAGCTGATTGAACACTCAAAAATTTCCCTCGGTATGATTGTGAGCACGAATGGTTCTTTGTGTATGTGTGCCCTGCATTTGGCTGGCAACCAGTTCAGGGTGTTTCCTGCCCGAACACAGCTGGGATAGGCTCCAGCACGCCCGCGACCCTCGTGAGGGTAAGCGGATTGGAAAATGGATGGATGGATATCTGGTATGTATGGTATACAGTAATTTCGTTTCGAAAGCAGCTCACTACATTGCAGTACCTCACAAGTACAAGGGTTTTTTTGTTTTTTGTTTTTTTGTAACTCAGAGCTTGGTGGGCCATATGGCTGACATGTCCTCTTCACAGTAAATGGTCCTGGTTGGACATGTTGACCTTTCTAGATTGATTATGTTCTTCCCGAGCTTGGGGGATGTGGGTTTCGCTCCTAAATTCCGTCCACGCTGCAGGTTAATTTAAAACTGTAAATAGCTTCTGAATGGTTGTTTGTCTAGCTTTCACGATCATGATTCACTGGTGTTCATTCCATGCTATACTCCTCCTCTTGCCCAAATCTAGCTGGACTAGGCTCCATCCCACCTGTTAAATGGTAGAATGGACAGATGGATGGGCTTCTTCAGCCCTGTGATTGATTGGCGATCATTTCATGCAGTGTCCCATCTTTCACCTCAAATCACCTTGAATGGGTTTTATTTTCCCCATATGACCTCCACCACAATTGACATAAAAATTGGATGGATTTATTTTATTTATTTTTTTCCCCAAAAAATACAACTGTGGTCAAATATATTTGGAAATATGCATCCATCTATTTTAGGTTTAGGATGTGATCGAGCTGGAGCCTGTCAGGAAGAGTGGGGGCGCTGTTAAGAAATTTACAAACCGTCAAAACTGGAGGTGTTCGAAGGTGCTTTTCGGGCCTTTTCCAGTGTACGCCCATGAGAGGTGACCGACATTGCCGTCTAATGTGTTTATTGGTTAAGTTTAACTCCTCCTCCTGCTACCGATGGACGTCACTGAGTTCCATTCATCCATCCATTTTCCGATCTGCTTTATCCTCCCAAGGGTTGCTGGAGCCTATCCCAGCTATTTTCGAGCAGTAGGCGAGGGTCACCCTGAACCGGTTGCTAGCCAATCGCAGGGCACACATAGACGAACAACCATCCACGCTCACACCTAGGGACAATTTAGAGTGTTCAATCAGCCTGCCATGCATGTTTTTATAATGTAGGAGGAAACCGGAGTACCCGGAGAAAACCCACGCAGAAAGGCCAGAGCCGGGATCAAACCCACAACTGCTACACTGTGAGGTCGATGCGCTAATCACTGGATCACCGGGCCGCCCACGTCACTGAGTTGTTGTGTCAATATTCTATTTTGTTAGTGTCACAGTCTTTTTCATACTTTCCACAACATTTTGTAAATGTTGTCACTGCAACTAGGGAGGCCAGCAATCAACAAAAGAAGAAGAATATTACAATTATTGTGACAATATTGTGTTAGTCTTGAAGGGTCATTGGTCGATGCTACTTACACATTTTTAGAAATTGTTCATTAGTTTCTTCACTTTCCTTTTGTCCATTCGGGGTGTTAACGGAAGCCCTTGTCAATTTTGAACAAATGGGATTGTGGCAATCCAAATAAGAGTTGATGGAGCTTGGAAAGGCAAATATTTAAATGAAGTGTGCTTGTCATGGGAATGTGTAATCCACTTAACGCTTACTTAAACAAACATAAGCCGGAGATCCAAAAGTAATATGAAGCCTTGATATCTTTGAGAACTGTCTCCTGCTGCTCTGTCAGGCTGAGAGAATACAGACCTCCCATAATTATTGCTGGCAAAATACAGGCAACTGATACCTGGTTTAAAGGAAATTGTTTTTGGCATATCTGATATCATGATTTCATGTGAATTGAATCATGTTTCCTGAATTGAATAAAAATGGGAGAAATATTTGACATCCCGCAATATACCGATATGCAAGCAGAACCATAACATTTGTATCAAGATGTGGAGTTTTTTTTTTTTTTTCCCTGAAAGAAAACAGCCTGGTGTGACAAATTGAGGAACAAGGTCATTCCGGTACCATTTATTATATTATTTCCAGGTGGGGGATCATAAATAAATGGCTCTTCATTTAAATGACAACGCTACTTTGAGCCGAAAACCACAAGGATTTAAAATGTGTTTGACCCTGGAGGTTTTCACACAGCTAACATATTGTAGAAATGCCGACTGAGCATTTGCGGTTATAACACTTCTCCAGCTGTTACTGCCTTGCTGTATATGCAGTAAAATTTCAACCCACAAGACATTGAAGGATTTTTCGAGTTAGGTCAAAAGCCAGGAGGATTAGCAGTTGGTGTGCATTCATTTTTGTCTTCATTATTATACACCTGTTCTACTACTTTTTTTTTCCCCGCATTCGGTTTACAGCATTCTTAGTTCTTTTTGAATGACCATCAAACATTTGAGTTGTGCATTTGCGGCTCCCAAAAAAATAAGTACAGCCACCCTCAGTATGTGAATGAATGTGTCTGTTTGCATTGGAACTTGCGGTGACATTTCATCGCAATCTACCATGTTAGCCCCCTGTCAGTCCGTGACGTTATACACACGTTACAAGGGACTGATGTGTGGACGAATGTGTGAAGATGTCATTTCAAGATGTGATCGTTTGTGATGTCGCAGATGGAGTCTGGTTTGTGTTGTCGTGTCACCCCACAAGGTTTTAGCATCGAGGTTTAGATCTCTCTCTCTCTCTCTTTCCTATTACACACACGCACGCACACACATATACACCCTGCGACCTTTCTTACCCCGAGCTTTTATCAGCAATTCATTTCTCATTATCTCAGCCATCAATCATACCTATTTGTCCTCAAATTCTGATCCTAAAGATGAAGAGCAGATGAGATGTATACATAAGAAGAAACAGGCAGGCAGTCAAAGAGAAAATGGGCTTTTTAATTAAGATGACAATCGACAGGCCCTCTTTCGAGATGAAACTTTGCTTGTCTCAGTTTGGGATTAGTTTGACCCCGATACTTTCCATCAAACCTGCGGACCACTTTGTCGTGGCAGCCTCAGTCGCTCATATTGAGGACTCTTCAGGACATTGTTGTTAAGCCGAAATGGCACATGAATGTCACAAGTGTCAAACGAATTGGATGAAAAGTCAAGTACAACGTTACTTGTAGTTATGATCTAATTACTTTAATACTTAAATTGTGTGTAATACATTGAAATTAACCGTTATGTAGTCATGTTACATTCTAATTTCTTTTGCTGTTTCTGCTAAAGAGACATTTATTCAGAACCAAAATAAGCCTTGACTCACCACAACATTAACTCCACTTGCAGCGTTACGTGATCTGATACAAAAATTGCTTCTATAAAACTTTATTTTTTTGACTGGCCCGTTTAGAAAGTCTTGCTTAAACATTGTGATCCATTAAAATGTGTAATGAAATTACAAACGGTACGACCAATTTAGATTTAATGTATGATTGAAGACCCTCTGTCCGATTATTTACTACTACCAATAATGTCTGTCCAACACTTTTCATTCGCGTTTATTTCTCTCTAATGTCTGAAATTATCTCCTCGCTATGAGCCGCCAAATCTCATCAATGCTCTCACAACTCTAAATTTGCGATTGCCGATGTGCGACAAGTCACTGGCTTGATTATCAAGTGCCACCTATGAGTGAAAATGGCCACAGCTATACTTGCGTTAGTAGATCAGAGCTGGGTGAGCAGCGGCTCATTTGCATGACATAGGATGGCTGGCTGTGCTGTAATTCTTGATCATTGGGGTATCTTGACCGAGGCACCGGAGACCATTTTTATATTTGTAAGGGGTGTACGGTAAGATCATAATATCCATCCATCCATCCATCCATTTTCCGATCCACTTATCCTCACAAGGCTCACTGGGGGTGCTGTAGCCTATCCCAGCTGTCTCCGAGCAGTAGGCGGGAAACACCCTGAACCAGTTGCCAGCCAATCGCAGGGCACACACAGACGAACAACCATCCGCGCTGACACTCACACGTAGGGACAATTTAAAGTGTTCAATCAGCCTGCCATGCATGTTTTTGGAATGTGGGAGGAAACCGGAGTACCCAGAGAAAACTCACGCAGGCCCAGGGAGAACATGCAAACTTCACACAGGGAGGCCGGAGCTTGAATTGAACCCGGTACCTCTGCACTGTGAGGTCGAGACGCTAACCACTGGACCACTGGGCCGCCCAAGATCATACAGTAGCCTCTGTGTGTTTGTGTTCACTTTCATCTTTGCAGTGCATATTGTACAAACCTAAATTCCAATAAAGTTGGGGATGTATTCTAAAATGTACATGAACTCAGAATACACTGACTTCCAAATCCTTTTCAACCTATCTTCAATTGAGAATCCGATTAAAAAAATCGTACGTACTGCAATTACTGAAGGGTGGGCTACCAACCTGTTGAGAATCTCTTTTGGAGGGAATATTTTCGGGACTTGATTTTGCCATATGTGAGGATAGCATATTGGAAACGGCTCCAATGCAATCTGCATCTGCAACGCACTGGCAATTAAAATGATGAAAACAATTAGAAAGATGCAGTTCTCAGAGCAGAACTTATACGCTGTATACACTGTGTAAAGACAGAAAAGCGCATCAACGCAATTTATAGGGGTTATAATGGTGGTTCTTATTCACGCCGAAGATGAAGACAGATAGTGCAAAGTTTTTAATCTAAGATAGCCGCTTTCAGGGAAGACTATTTATCGAATATTTATGAACAGGGTAGTTCTTTGTAGCCCAAGAACTTTCCTTCCTGTACTGAATGAAAGCATTATTTTTCATTTCAAATATGTTGTTCTTGCAGTTTGCTCCGTTGGGTGCGGTATGTGCATTTTACTACCTTTTTGAAGTATTGCCTTGTGACTTGTCAGACGTTACACAGATTGGTGCATAAAGATGTTTCTGTATAGTAAGTGCCGAAGCTGAATCTTCAGGTCATTCTGCAAGAATAAAAACAGTGTAAAAGCAACTTTTTTGCTGTGCATAGAGGTTCACGTTTCAAATAATAATACAAAAAAAAATGGCCTATTATTTGTCCCTGTCAATTGCTGTCCTTCAGCAGATGATAGAGGAAACTTGCACACTGACAAAGGAAAGATGACTTTCATCTATCTCCATTAGGCTTCCTCATTCTTCATGTTATTAGAACGGCGCAGTATTCTATTGTTCTGAGGCCGCCTGGCAACCACTTCAGGGTGTACGCAACTGACTGCCCAAAAGACAGTTGGGATGTGCTCCAGCACCCATGAAGGGATTTAACACTGCAAGGCTGTTGCTATTTCAAAATTTGTCTATGGTGTTTTGCATCATTTGGTAGGATTAAACTAAACCAAAAATATGAAGATAAAGCTATGGGGTTGTTTTAAATACACAATGTTTAATTCTCTTTGTTTGTGTTCAGTTTGGCAGTAAACTTTAACTGGATGTGTCATTAAACAGCTTCAAACCTCTCCTGGGAAGAATTGTTCCTCATATATCTGCCAAGCTGTTGCTTGTTGTGAAGTCAGTTACCGTGAGTTGAGTTTACTGCCACCGTGCAGCCCGTATGTCGAGCCGGAAGTTGGGTGACTCGTATCTCAAGGCACAAGTTTAATGTAATGTTTTGGGTTGAAGTTACAAATCACACGAAACTAAAATTTTTACCAGAGTATCAGCTGCCAACAGTGTCATGGGAAGATTCATCAATGCTCTGAGTCACAATTTAATTTAGAAAACAAAATACTATTCATACACGAGCAGCTTTGTAGCTGAGAGTGAAAGCAGTACGGCACCTCGTTCTTCTGCACTTTATGAGCAAAGGAGACTTGAATGTATTTTTTTTCTGTTCTGTATATACACATGTACAGTAACTTTAATAGACAGCCCATAAGCATCGTATTTCATCCTTGACATCAAAAAGGTTTCTTAACATCAAAGGCACAGCTAATAACACAATCTGAACTTCAATCTGAGATTTTCCTGAACCCCACATAACGGAGGATGAGCTTTATCTCCAGTCTTCATCAGAGACAGGTATGGATCTTTGAATCTTTGATTGGCAGCTCAAGGGGCTTACCCATTTCCTGTGTCTATGTCTGTATATAATACAGAACAGTGCAAAAGTCTGAAGTCATCGGAAGCTTTTAACAACCTTGCAACATTGCATTCATATTGATGTCAAAGCACAGACAATAATAGGCCATCCCGGTGTTAGGCTTCAACGCTATGCATTGTATCTATCACGAGGGAGGTCACACTATAGAGCAAATATGTTCTTATCTTACATTTTCAGATTATGTTCTCACATCATGTCAGCCATACACGCAAATGTATAAATCCATTTCAAAAATGTGTACAATACAGAACAAACTCAAAACATGGATGTACAAAATACCATTGGGAATCGTTTGTTATTTGAAATGGATATACATGTATAGTAGGACAGATCAGTTCTAGGAGTTTTTTGTCACTAGGGTGTCGGTGTATGCGCAAATTATAATGGCACTGCCCATCTGCTTCTTATCCCTTCATTAACTGGGACACATTTTCCAAAAGTGTTTGTTTCCGGGGGTTAGGATTTAGATTACTTGATCGTTCGAGTGATCATATAGAGATTAAGTTTTACACACGTGCCAAACAGCATTCATAATTCCACGTGTGGAATGAAATAGATAGGCACACTGTCTTTTTCACCGAAATACATCCAGCACATCGCACCGTGTTCGTGAAAAAGTATAATTCCCCAAATCCAACCCATGTTTGTGTCCGCTGAAATGAACGATGAAGAATCACTACATATGTCTTGTGTACGAGCTGATGAAAAGGCATCATTTGAATGTTGTTGAATCACACTTGTTATTAAGAGGACCTTCTAAGGATGTTCCCCATTTGCAAATCTGGCTCTTCAAGCAGTGACTTTGACAGGGACACAGACAATCTTCTTTTCCAGAAGCCACCATCACTCATGGATCCGTCAAAAAGTTTTTGTACAAAAACGCAATTTCGTACGGCTTCTCTATTTGCAGCGCAGGAAATGGGGAAATGTGATTCTTTTGTTGATAGCAGAACAAGTTAATCAGCTTATTTTCCCCCATTGTGGATTGACTTTGTGATGGAAAAGAGGCAGGTGATAAAAAAAAAAAAAAAGGACAAAAATTCATTTGACTTTCAGTATTTTGCTGTTCCCTGCTCTCCTTCTCTTGCGATACTTACTCTAGCTGTTGGAGGATTATCCTGATGCCTCCCGCTCCCCATCTCACCGCTTTCAGTTTCTCTCTGCTTTGGCTGGGCTTGGAAATGATCCCATACTCCTCGAACTGCTGAAGAAGAGAACAAGACCCTGCCAAATCCTCTGCCAGCCTGCCAAGCTGTAGGGGGTAGATAGAGGTGTTGTGTTTATACATGTGACCTGCTGTTTTCTGTTTGCCGATACAATCGACTGAGTCAAGAAACAACAACAACAAATGGGAAAATTCACCTCATCCTCTTTGGGTAAATATAGGGGGCCTTTCACCATTTTCAATGACATCACAAGGCAGAACAGAATTGGATAGGGGGTTTTAAAAATCATTGTTGCAGCACAATGAAATGTACATTAGCAGCACACGTAGTTAAAGCACGCAAGCTTCACCGCAACCACGAGAACTATACTTATACAAGACAGGTGATAACATAATAAGGACGATGCAAATAAATTTTTGTCAGGTGTATTTGACAATGTTTCTTCAACTTTAAAATTCTCCATGGGACCGACGTGTTTTACAGACAACTGTAGTGGAATTTTAATGTTCTGGGCGATAAAAAAATATTTTACTTTTTGTTGTTAATTGATATTATTTTTGATGGGTCTTTTTGTTTTGCTGATATGATGCACAAACCTGGCAGTTTATGGCTCAGTTTTACACTCAAGGCTTTCTCTCTCTCTCTCTCTCTCTCTCTCTCTCTCTCTCTCTCTCTCTCTCTCTCTCTCTCTCTCTCTCTCTCTCTCTCTCTCTCTCTCTCTCTCTCTCTCTCTCTCTCTCTCTCTCTCTCTCTCTCCACACACACACACACACACACACACACACACACAGTAGCTAGATATCTAGCTAGCTAGCTAGATAGCAAGATAGATAGATGTTACTTGTACTTTTACTTATACTTACTATGTTTGCAAAATACTCACATTCTTTTTGACTTTCCATTTCAGAAATAGTGACCCCCATGATACATACATTTCGAACAAGACTGTTATGATCAATGGAGCCTTTTCATAAAATGCTGAATCAGATGCATTTTTCTAATGTAAACCAGACGTTCCAGACGTTCAGGCATTGTTACTCTGCAAATGTGCTGACAAAGTGGTAGCCATTTGGGTAGGCACATTATCTAACATATGCCATAATATGCAAGATTTGCAGCTCTCAGCATTGTGTGGCACAGAATGATCCCACTGAGGAATGCTTTTTACTTCAACAAACATTTCTCTTCCTGTTGCAGACAAGTATTAAATGAAGTGCTGGTTTCCTCTCGCTATTCAAATGACTCACCAATGTCATGAAGTGTACCCGACTTCATCAAATAACCACAGCAGCATAACACCCTGGGTTGCTTTAAAATGTAAACATCCTGCTATTCAAAGGTGAAACAGCATCAAAACATAGCCAACCCTAGCTGGCGCATTATGATGGAATCATCCATCCATCAAATGTAAAGCGGGATAGAACACTGTACTTTGTACTTTAGTTTATGATGTAAAGCTGCCAAGTGAGCACTTCAAGATGACCTTCAACACCTGATCATGCATCTGTGTGTGACAACCACCCCAATACACATTTAATGTATTGCGTGTGTGCGTGAGTGTGTGTTGTGTGTGTGTGTGTGTGTGTGTGTGTGTGTGTGTGTGTGTGTGTGTGTGTACAGCGTATATGTCAGCGCTAGGGA